>NC_136621.1:7875786-8053049 GCF_933228915.1 Telmatherina bonti
TGTGGAAGAACTGGATGAGAAATTAGGCAGTGTTTTGAGGTGTGTAGGTCACATGACTAAAAAGCTATTGAACTTTGAAATCTTAAAAAATTCATATAAAATAACCCGAGATGAAAATGGAGAAAATAAAGGCTGTGCAACATGTGGCAGGACTAGCTGAACCATTAGGCAGTGTTTGAAGTGTGTAGGTCACATGACTAAAAAGCTATTGAACTTTGAAATCTTCAAAAAATTCATATAAAATAACCAGAGATGAAAATGGAGAAAATAAAGGCTGTGCAACATGTGGCAGGACTAGCTGAACCATTAGGCAGTGTTTGAAGTGTGTAGGTCACATGACTAAAAAGCTATTGAACTTTGAAATCTTAAAAAATTCATATAAAATAACCCGAGATGAAAATGGAGAAAATAAAGGCTGTGCAACATGTGGCAGGAATAGCTGCTCCATTAGACATTGCTTGAAGTGTGTAGGTCACATGACTAAAAAGCTATTGAACTTTGAAATCTTAAAAAATTCATATAAAATAACCCGAGATGAAAATGGAGAAAATAAAGGCTGTGCAACATGTAGCAGGAATAGCTGCTCAATTAGACATTGCTTGAAGTGTGTAGGTCACATGACTAAAAAGCTATTGAACTTTGAAATCTTAAAAAATTCATATAAAATCCCACAAGATGAAAATGAGGAAAATAAAAGGCTTTGCAATGTGTGGCAGGACTGGACTAGTAATTAGGCAGTGATTTTAGGTGTGTAAGTCACGTGAGTAAAAACCTATTGATGTTTGAATTGATTAAAAATTCATATAAAATAGGACTAGATGAAAATGGAGAAAATAAAGGCAGTGTATCACTCACAGATAAATCGTAAACTGTTTAAAATTGTTTTGACATTCATAGCCCCAGTGGTTGCGGAGATAGTTATGTTTAAATTCTGCCATGGTTAATTTGTTGACGGTCCCTAACTATCCGCCGGTGGTGAAGACCGCTGCGGTGAAATTTGCTGTCACAACCCCACGACAAAGCAGCTTAGGGTCGGCAATTCATTACGAGGAGACTGGGTGTTCAAATATAGATGGAAGGTATGAAGTTAAGAAGACCGTTGCATCGTGCATCTTAACCCCACGACGAGGTGGCTTCGGGTCGGGAGACTGGGTGTCCGAATATCTGTTGAATATCAAACATCAAACTAACTTTACCTCGGTGTCGAACCGGGACGTGATATGGAGAGCATCATACAAGCACAAGGTGTGTGAGGATCTGAAGATTCGCTTTGTGGAGGACATGACCAAGGAGGACAAGCTGGCACGGGATGCTGTGTGGCCCATCATCGCTAAGGAGGGGAAGAAGACTGCATTCAAGGGTCCCTACGCTTATGTGTAAGGAAAGCGGGTCACCGCAGCTGGATGAAAAATATAGAATGATATGAACTGATCAGTACACTCGGGTAAAACCAGATAAATGCCTATTGTTCTAAAAGTTTATTGTTCAGCTAACTGTTAAAAGATGTTTTTGGTGGTATTAGCACAGTTACAAAGCTAATTCTGTGTACAAATACACATTTCTATTTTTATATTTTATAAATATTATTTTTATATTATTTAATTTATGTTCTTTAAAAGTGATGTTTTATTTTCTTCTTTAAATACTAGAGGTTTACAAGACAGGGTCAAGAGAAAGGGTATTTTTCTCTTCTGTAAAAGTCAAAAAGCTCAAATTAACTTTTTGCAAGAAACACACTCAACTTCCAATGAGGAAAAATTTTGGAATAATCAATGGGGGGACAAAATCTACTATAGTCACGGCACCTCAAAATCTGCTGGAGTAGCGATTTTACTGAATAATTGTACTGGATCAGTTACATCTATCAAAAAAGATGAATTTGGACACTGGATTGTTATAGTTATGAGCATTGATAATTCTCTCATGATTATTCCTAACATCTATGGTTACAATAATCCTCCACAAAATAAAGAACTGCTCTCTAAAGTGGCTGAAACTATTTTAGAGCTAAAAAGCAAATACCCCACAGAGGTCATAATTACAGGAGGTGATTTTAATTGCGTGCCTGATGAGTGGTTAGATCGGTGGCCAAGTAAATATAGTCAAAATCACTATAATACACTAATCCAAACATTCTGCATTGATCTAAATCTAAGTGATATTTGTAGGGAAACCTATGGGGATACACAGCAATTCTCATGGTTTAAACCCAATGGAGCTGCTAAATCTAGAATTGATTTATGGTTGGTCAGTAACAGTTTATGCAATATCATCTCAAAAGTAGCAATGGATTCAGCTCCATTGACAGATCATTCTCTTATTACACGAGAAATTAAACCTATAACCTCTGTTAAAAGAAATAAAGGTTTCTGGAAATTGAATTCATCTCTACTATTAGAGGAGGATTTCTGCCAAACAGTGAGCGCAATGATTAAAAAAGCTAAAAATGACACAGACCTTGAAACTCATTGTAAAAAATGGGAGTTTTTGAAATATAAAATAAGGCAATATGCAATTAGCTACAGTAAAAAGCTTGCTGAAATAAAGAAGAAAAGAGAAAAACAGTTAATCATCCAAATAAACAGCCTATGTAGTCTTACTAATCCATCAAATGACCAAAATCGATTACTTTTAGAATTTCAAAGTCAGTTAGATACGTTTTACCAAAATAAAGCAAAAGGAGCATTTATTAGATCTAAAGCCAAATGGATCGAAGAAGCTGAAAAGAATTCCTCATACTTTTATAAATTAGAAAAGGGCAGGCAAATGAAAAATGAAATTAAGTCACTACTGATTAATGGTAACGAATGCTCAGACTCTAAATTGGTAGCTAAAGAAATCATCTTATTCTACACCTCTCTCTATAGATCTAGTTTCTCATCAACCAATTCTGAATTATTTTTTAATAAAATAAAAAATCATAACATCCCAAAAATAAGAAATGAAGCAGTCAAGCTTTGTGACTCTAATATTACTCTGAATGAATTGGATAAAGCTTTTCAAAAATTAAAACTAAACAAATCCCCAGGTTCTGACGGCCTGACTTCAAATTTCTATAAGCACTTTTGGACAGAATTAAGAGAAATGTTACTTGAAGTATTGAGAGAAGCAATTGAAAACCAAAACCTCCCACCGACAATGAAGCAGGGAGTAATAGTTCTTATCCCAAAACCGGGAAAGTATAAAAAACTTATAGACAATCTTAGACCTATCACACTCTTGAATAATGATTATAAAATTTTATCCCATGTATATGCTTCAAGACTTAAAGCTACGCTCCTTGATGTCATTAATACGACTCAGACGGGATTCATGCAAAACAGATCTATGCATGACAACATCCGCCTAGTGCTTGATTTACTAGACTATGAAGGTTTTATACATGATAATGGCTTTATGCTTTTCTTAGATTTTAAAAAGGCATTTGACAACTTAGAACATTCTTTCTTAACAAAAGCTTTGCAAATTTTTGGGTTTGGGTCAAAGTTTATCATTGCAATGCAGGTATTTTACAAGGACAGAAATAGTTCTGTCATTATCCCATGGTAATACGAGTCGATTTAACTTAAACAAAGGTGTAATTCAAGGCTGCCCTTGCAGTTCAGGGCTTTTCATTTTAGCTGCCGAACTGCTGGCTATTCACCTTAAAAATATCCAGACTGAAAGGAATTGAAATTTTTGGTCAAGAACTCATAATAAGTCAGTATGCAGATGACACTACTCTTTTTCTTAAAGATGACAAGCAAATTACTATGGCTCTGCAGGCAATTGACACTTTCTCCAGAGCCTCTGGTTTATTTCTTAATTTAGATAAATGTGAACTTTTACCAATTAAACATTGTCCCCATAATTCCATACAAAATATTGCAGTCAAACAAAATGTCAAATATTTAGGAATTTATTTAACTAAAAACTCTAAAGAAAGACATTTAGAAAACTTAGAAAATAAACTGATCAAATGTAACAACATATATAATCTTTGGTTGCAAAGAGATCTTACAATCTTTGGTCGTATTTTACTCACCAAAGTTGATGGTATTTCTAGAATTCTTCATCCTACATACTCTTTAGCTTTAGAGCCATCATTTACTAAAGCTGTAAATCAACTAAATTTTAACTTTATTTGGAATAACAAAACTCACTATTTAAAAAAAGCGGTCTTGCTTCAAGATTATGAACATGGTGGACTTAAAGCTATTGATTATGAATGTATGAATGGCACAATAAAAAATAATTGGTTAAAATCATTTTTAAAAAAATCCAGAAAACGTTTGGCATATATTTCCCAACAATATTTTTGCATATTGTGGAGGTTTACAGTTTTTATTAAAATGTGATTTTGAGGTAAAAAAATTAAATATTAAACTGTCTAGTTTTCACCAGCAAGGACTTTTTTACTGGAAGATGCTGTACAAACATAACTTCACCCCGCATACCACTTCGCTTTGGAACAACAGATACATTCTTTATAGAAACAAGTCTTTATACTACAAGGACTGGATGGACAGAAATATTTGGTGTATTATGGACTTGTTGGACTCAAGTGGTAACATGCTTTCATATAATGACTTTAGCATGAAGTGGAACTTTTTCTGTCACCCAAAACAGTTTTTTTGTCTGGTTAATGCTATTCCAAAACCTTTCTTGCTATTAGCTAAAGAAGTGGTTATTCACTCCAACTCATTAAGCAGATTTCCACATTTTTATATAGGTGATATACTTTTTTTTTGACAAAAAATGTAATAACAAGTTCATTGGACAAACACTAACTGATGAGCTTTATTCAAAACAGTACAGTAGAACCCAAGATCTTAAAGATTATGATTCGGTTATGGTTAAAAAGTTAAAAACAGAATATTTAAAGTATCCTATACTTCCAAAATCCAAGGAAATTCATTTTAAAATTATCAACAACATATATCCTTCAAGTGAATTTTTAAGGCTAAGATTTAATTTCGATAGAAATGAATGTACGTTTTGTAAAAATGAAGTGGAAACCACATGTCATATTTTTTATGATTGTCAATGTGTTCGAAGCTTTTGGTCCCAGATCCAGCTGTGGTTGGAGAGAAAGAATATACCAATTAATTTAGAATCACATGTAGATATTTTATACGGAATGGTTTTGGAAAACAAATCTGTCAACTTGCTGGTGAATGTTATCCTTATATTAGCAAAACATTACATACATAACTCAAAATTTTTCAAATCCCCACCTGCATTTAAAGGTTTTATTAATCAGTTTAAATTGTATTATTAATCTGTAAAACTTATGAAGTCAAAAAATGCAATAGAGCTCCTAAATCAAATACAAAATTACAATTTAACTGACCCTTGACCTGGAAGTATGAGATGTATTTTACTTTGTTTTCCTTTATTTATTTATCTTTTATTGACTCAAATTGTATGTTTACTTTTCTATTCAACCGAATGGACGCAATGTAGTTGTTTTTTTTGTTTTTTTATGAACTGTTATATGCCTTACAGTTTGTATTGAAAATTTATTAATAAAAAATAAATAAATAAATAAATAAAAAAAACTTTATAGCAGTCGTGACAGTTTCCGACTGCATTGATGGTGAGCCGCTTAAAGTTGTAATCGTCACTCTTTCCAACTGGGTTGATGCCGTCTTTCCCTTGTATTTTCCCAAATGTTAACAAAATGTTTGGAACAAACAGGCCGCAACCGGCAGAGATGCAGGTGCATTATCAGCAAAAAACAATGTAATCCATCTGTCCCTGGTAGTTTGGTCCGCTGATGAAGGGAGAGAAAAAACCTTCCGATGTTGGTTTTGGTAACAGACAACCGATCAGTGGACATGGGATCGCTGCTCGCACGTCTTCACACAGCTTATTGCTAATAGCAACCGAGGCAGGTCCAGCAGGTGTATTTAGAGTGGAAAAGTGGCTGGTTAATGCACAAAATAGAAAAAAAAAACGTTTGCGAGACTTCAGCATTGTGGACAGTTTTGCTGCGAACAAAGTGCCCAGACGGAAAAACCCAGCCGTCTTCAACAGAAAGCCTTGTGGGGATGTTAGCACTTCTACCCAACACTAATACGCACGTTTTAACCCAAAAAAGTGCAATTTCCGGGCGATGACTCCTTTAAGCAAAAATTGATAGTGTAACATTTGAAAAAATTTAAACAGCCTCAATTTTTCTTTCACGCAGACAAACACACGTAAGGACAGACAGCAACACCCGTACCCCACCCCACCACCAATAACATGAATCCCTAACCATGGTCTTTTTAACTGAATGTAGATAAAAACAAATAAGCAGAATAAAATATGAAATTATTTAATAAAAATCTGACTTGATACTGATGTGAGGAAAAGATATCTTTGGGATCGAACCAAGCCAGGAGCCTTTCCCCCCATGTTTATAGGAGCCGCCACCACTAGGATTGCCACCTTTCAGAAATTAAAATAAAGGATGCCTACCATAGGCCCAATCCAGGTCCACATCAGTGGTATGTTTTGTGCTAGTGTCTTAAAGGAGTGATTAAGTAATCAATTCATCAAACTCAAAGGCTGAAATGCTTTATTAGAATGAATACATTATTTGTTGTGCAACATTGTTTGATATAAAATTTTGCTAATTAGGAGACATGAAGCTGTGATTAGCTGGATCTCTACTGACATGCAGAAAATAAGGTACTTTATATAAAAACGTGTCATATGTACAAAACTTAGCTATTGTGTAATTACATGTGGGTACATGTGGATATATGGAGTATACCCACTTCTTTTTCAGTCAGCATTGAGTATACCCACTTCTAAACTCCCTGTGATGCTGCTTTTACAGTTACAAACGTCCCTACACATGTACCTACATCACCCAGCAGTTCAGCCAAGGTTACCTATGCTACACTGGTGCAGTTAGATATCAGCTGCATTAACTTTTGCCTAAACATAGTTATAATAAAAATGTATGTATATATGTCTATGAGCCTGTTTCTCACCAGTCTGTGTTCCAGTAACGGTTTAGTCATTTCATAGCTCTTCCTCCCTGAAACCAAGGAGCAGATTTACTGATGGATTTTTGGGGTAAACTAAATGGAGTTTTACATATCACTTTTTCCTCAAAGAGCGTTTTTCTGGGCTACTTTTTCTCTGTTTTTAAAAAAAAGGATAAAAAAAATTGAGAGTATACTTTTTTTACCCACTTTTTGAGGGTCCACTACACCATTGGAATTAGGGTTTGTAAGACGTATTTTAACCAAGTTAACTTAGTGTTAACAATATCTAAAATTCAGAAAATCAAGTCCACCTAGATTTTTACTGTTTGAAAGAACTTTTTTTGTTTGTGAGGTTTATTTTTCCAAATAAAATCTAGGAATAGTTTATTTATTTCTTGAATGATTCTGTCATTAACAAATAAGCACAGAAAAGGATATACAAAATGGGAAAGTCCATCTGCTTTTGTGAGAAGTATTCTACCAAGCAGGCTCAAGTCTCTCTGAATCCAGGAGTTGAAAATTATTTTAGGTTTAGTTATTTTTCTGAGGAAATTGAAGTTTTGTCTGGTTGATATATTTTTTTAGATGTGGATACCTAAGTATTGAACTGAATCTTTAATACAAGGGTCTCATTGCAATCAAATTCTTACATTTGGATAGATTTAGATTAAGACCAGAAGGAGCAAAAAAAATACTTTAACTAGTTAAAGAGCCTGAGCTAAATGTGATTTGTTTTTTTAAAAAATAAAGTAGCATCATCTGCCAGTTGAGCTATTTTAATATTTGATTCAAAGTCAGATTTATTTAGGATGTATAGTGCAATTAATTCTGTGGCAAGCAAAAATAAAAAAGGGAAGAGATTAGACAACCCTGTCTAACCACACATTTAATTGCAAATCTTTGAGATGTGTTACAATTAATTGTAACAGAACTGTTTATTCCTTTGTAAAGCATTTTCAATGGGTTAAAAAAAAAGAGGTGCCACAACCAAATTATTTAAGAGTTTGTAGTAGGAATGGATGTTCTATGGTGTCAAAGGCTTTTTAGAAGTCAAGAAAGAGGATGAGCGCATCAGACTGTAAAAAGAAAAAGTGGAATGGTCGAGTAGGTCAAGTATTAGGCAAATATTGTTTTTTATTTGACGATTCTTTAGGAAGCCTGACTGTTTTTCTGAGATTATGTCATCTAAGCTTACTTTTAATTTATTTACAAGCACTAAAATTTTGTAGTCAATGGTCAAAAGAGTAACTGGATGCCAATTGTCAGTTGAATACACATCTTTTCCAGGATTAGGGATAAGGGATAATATTCCCTGTTTCGTTGTTGTTGTCATTTCTTTTTGTTCTAGACATTGTTTGTACATACAAAAGAAGAGGACTTTTAATAGACAGTAGACATTTTTAAAAGGCGCAGGTCTTCTGAAGAGCGCGCATGAGTAACGTCTGTCTCGAGGCAATGATGATTGCCCAAGACACAGGCACAGAAGGGGGGAAGGCTGAGACCTGAACATATTGTGCATGAAAAGACATTTTACTGGCTGTTGTAGCCTATTTTCTGTGTTTTATTTAATTAATTATTTTCAGATTGAGTTTTGATGTGTGTGATCGACATGTGTAGGCTGTTGGAAAGTTATGAAAATATGGGACAAAGTGCATCCCATATTGGTTCAATCTGGGACGCAACATTTATCTGTCAATTAAAGGATGATTCCATATTTTATGGGACGGGTGGAAACCCTGGCCACCATTGCAAAAGCCCCCAGACCAAGCTAATAGGGCCCCCAGCGTAGAGGATTCCTGTAAGGAAAACAATGGAGTTAAAACAGCATCTAAAGGTATGATAAGAGCAGCAACACATATAAAGGACTTTATAAAAAAAAAAAAATGTTAAAACACAAAAAATTAATATTAAAATAAATAAATAAGAATAAAAATAAATAAATAAAAACTAAGTCCTCAGAGTCCTAACTGGAGCACTGTGTTGTATTGAACTGGTGATTTTAAAAAACAGGTCAACAACAGAGGACACACTAGTGGTCAGGCCATAAGTTGTGACCAAGTCCAGGGTGTGTCCTCTGTTGTACATTGGCTGTGTAACATGCTGTTAAAAACCATACTGTTTAAAATGTTTAAAAACTCACTGGCGTAGGGCTCACCACTGTTATCAATGTGTAGGTCAAAATCACCAGTTATTAAAATTGTATTATATTTAAGATGTATGGATAATATGAAATCGGAAAATTCTTTAATAAAATATGACGGAGGGTTTGGTGGCCTAAACCAATGAGTGATGTTCAAAGGAAAATAGATTCGTAGGAATAATATTTATGCTAACAATGAATGCCAATTAATTGAAGCTGTTCCACCACCTTTTTTACCTCCCCAGTAGAAAATAAAAAAATAAAATATGGGGGTGATGCTTCAGTGAGAACAATTCGTGGATCTGTACCAAACCAGGTTTCAGTTAAAAAGAGACAGTCAGTGTTGTTATCTAAAATCAGATCATTCATAAAAGATTTATTTGAAAGTGAGCTGACATGTAATAGAGCCAGTCTTGCAGGAAGGTTTGATCGTGAGTTTGTGGGTACATGTCTTGTACTAAGGGGCTATGTGTATGGGTCAGAGACATCTAACAGTAAAGGACTGTAAATGTGGATGGAAATGTCTGTCATTTCTGGCAGTAATATGTACATGAAAATTATGTGTCAGAGAGGAGGTTTTGACTTGAGAGGGTGTGGAGTGGCTAGACCGTCAATCTGAAAAAGTTTTACATGAGTGGAGGGTGAGATCAATCTTCATGGCTAGGAGATGGAAACCTGTTTGATTTAGGTATAAACCATCTGGTCTGAAAAGGTGTGGTCTATTGTAGAATGTGGCAAAGTTGTCAATATATGAAATATTTATGTATTGACAGTAACCTTTTAATAAATTAATTAATTAGATAGATAGACAGTACCTTTAAAAAATTAATGAACTAATGATAAATACATTAAAGATTAATATTAAAAAGTCTGCTTGCTGCTGGAATAAGGGACCCCCTGAACCTCTCGGTCCTGCATCAAAGAGAGGTCAGTCTCACTGCTGCTCTTGCCAGGGTATTATGGAGGGGATGTTATTTATTGTCCAAAATACTCTGAAGTTTTCTCCTCATCTGCTGCTCCACCACAGCTCTGACAGGATCCAGACTCCTGCCGAGGACAGAACTAGATTTCCTGACCAGTTTGTCCAGATGTTTGCAGTCCTTGTTTGTAATGCTGCTCCTCCAGCAGACACCAGAGTAAAAAAAAATCACACTTGTGACAACAATGTGACAGAACATCTGCAGCAGGTCACTGCAGACATCTGAGTCGCCCGAGAAAGAAAAGGTGAGTCTATTCCTTCCTGTTGTAGCGTATTATCATTAATGTTAATCTGTGATCCAATGTCTGAGCGACAGTGGGTGTTTTTAATTAATTTGCTGTGTCCTTAGACAAGCGGATGATCTCGGGGCACCACCCAGCCCTAAATTTGTTATACGGTCAGGCAGGGAATACCGTAATATGACAATATTTGTCTAATAACAGAAAACCATCAGTCTCAGAATATGCTTACCGTAAGTTCTCATCAGAGGGAACAAATCACTCTTCAAAGATAGAACAAGCTACCACGACTTCTTAAAATATAACACACTTTATTAAAAACCAAACCAGTTAAAATCAACAGGCACAAATTAAATTACAGGCACAATGTAAACCAGAAATAGCGTCAGCAAGCATCAAATACTGAATTAGCCAAGATGAGAAAGAGAGGGAGAGAGTATGGAAGCTCGAGCCGAGCCAACAACAAAAATGTAAAATAAAATTATTAAAGGTAAATTTATGTAAGCAGCTTACATAACTTACACAACTAGGAAGGTTGGAAAGATGGCAAGTCTAATGAAGTGAACTTGTCCTATGTCAGGGTAGACTATCAGGCGGATACCGGGGGAAGAGATTTAAAAAAGGGCAGCTTCTGCTGATTAAGACACCAGCGTCGGTGGTCGAGAACCCGAACCTTGGGTCCAGTGGGCAAGGATTCAGTGGTTGTCCTGATACTTGTCCAAAGGGGACCTCCGCAGGAGTCAGGAGCTCGCCTGGAACCGCCTGGTTCGACGTCTGAAGCTGGACCCAACTTCGATAAGAATCCACGGGTCACGGGTGTCGGCAAAGTCCTGGGATCAGCTGGAGTAGTAACGTTCGGGTCGTCCGTATGTCACTGGTCACAGGCTTTGCTGGACCGGGAGAGCAGCTTTGATGGTGTGTCAGAAGCAAAAATTGTTCAGCCAGAATTGGATGAGTTTTCGGGTGTTAAGCAGTCAATCGAGCGGACTTACTGTAATAAAAAAAACGAACGCGGCGCCAGACAGACAAAAACACGACTAAAGCACACATCAAACAACAACAAAGAGGAAAAGTAAAACAAGCGAGGGGAAAAACAAGAGCAAAACAAACCAAGCGAAGAAGAGACGAAAACAAGACGAGCGGGAAAAAACAAGAGAAGAGGAAAAAAAGAGAGAAGAGCCCCGGGAAGACCCGCAGTTAAATTTGCCGGTGCTCTGGGGCGGACTTTAGGTTATCTAATCAGAGCACAGGGGTCAGGACATGGGGTCTGAAAGTCTGGTCAAAATACTAAGTTCTTGGGGAATCAAAACATGTCTGTTAAAATCCATTTATAGATGAGCAGAAGTATGAATGATTCTTAGAACAATGAACCTTAAAAAAACAGTTTGTTTGCTGCTGTCAAAAGGGGAAAAGGTTTGTTAACAGGTACAAGACATTTCAAATACATTTCATCGATGATTTTCACTTTCCACGGACCTGGTGGGTCAAGAAATCATTTCCACACAAGTTCTTACTTTGAGTCAGAGTCGTTAATAACAGCAGCATATAATGTTTATCACTGTGTATTTAATCAACCTGAAATGCATATCTCAACCTGTTCGAGGGTGTCTGCTAGATGGCACCATTGCTCCATCCAAGGAATTACAGAAATTAACTAACTTGCTAACTTCTGTGGATTTCACATCTGAAAAACGGTTAAAGTCTTGGATTAATTGAAAAGCAAGGAGAGTCCATTTATCCAGGTGTGCTGAGAGTGCATCCATTATTTTATACAGTTTTAAGAGTTCAGGACTTAAAGATCCTGCTCTGGAATCTGGTCTTTGTGTGCTGTGGATACAAAGGGACCTCCTGAGGTGACGGACAACAGGCTCTTACCTCAGGGTCCAACTTCAAAAGGGTGCCACAGTCTGTCTGTGTATTGAGATGAATCTGAATTTTAGGGCTTTCATTGAGCTCTGTTTTGGAGATGTGTGGATGGACTTCCTTTTGAAGTAGAAAGTAGAGGGTAGAGTCGAAAACCTTCTGACATTATGTTAGGGACAATAATAGACTAACCAATAACCATGCCACCATGCAGCCTTGTAACAGAGATAAAAAGTTTTTGTTTGTTTGGTTTTTTTTTTGCCCCACATTATACTAGTGTAAATGTAAATTAATTAGAAAGAGTTCTTTTGATTTAATTCTCTTTTTGGTTTATAAGTTAGTAAAGACATAAAATAACAACTAATATTTAAATACAAATAAAAAGGTGAATTAAAATATTTTCATTTAAGCAAGCAGAATGATTTTCTGGATGCTGTGTTCTGCTGGGCAAATTTACTTTGCCAGGGGAAGCATTATAGATATTATACTCCCCTTGATATTCTGGAATCTTATTTTATTTCTATTTATTCTGTATAATTATTTATAATTACAGATGTGAGGGTTGACAGGCATGGTGATAAGCACTGCCTTCTTTAGGGAGGAGTCAGGCTCCTGCCTCTTTATAAGAACAGGTGAGGGCAATTAGTCTTTTGTTTGGATTCGGGTGGACGCTGTGGTAAGACTTCTTGGAGTGATAAATTGCAAATTTGTGTTCTGACTTATCCTGGCTGATGTATGTGTGTAACCCCATGTTGAAAAGGGAAGTAATCCTGGTTCTATTGTGGAGCCATTTGTCAGCTGACTGTTCTGGCGGTCTCCTTTGTTTTAATCAAGGCCTGAGAGAGAGCAAGGTAACTCAAACTGGAAATGTAGGAGGGTTAGTCCCTCAAGTATATTTGACAGTTAATGTCAACACCGTTAACCATGCTCCCCTCATTGCAGATTTAGTGCCAGACTGCTGTTTTGCCAGGACCAGTTCATCTGCATCATTGATCCACTTTGACCAACTCCAGAGGGGTGGATTTAAGTTGGATTGGAAGGACTGTCCAGTAGTGGCCTCTTATGAACATTCTGTTGTGTATTATGTCGTCATTGTAAACTGAACCCAGTGAGACTTACCCCTGATTATTTTTCGTTTTAGGCAGTGGAGCAAACTGCGGGGTGTTTACGTGGGATCCTCACCTGTTGCATGCCAATGGTAGACCTAAGAAAAGGGGGGGGTCACGTGAATAGTTTGTTTGCTGTCTGGTGTGAGCTGCAGCGTGGAGTGCTTGTGAGTGATCAGTGTGTTCAGGTGGTGAAAATGTTTTGGGATCTGCGATAGCGTCTCCCTGTGGTAAGCACCCTGCCTAATTTGCCTGCTTCTCTTTAGATACCGTCACCCGGCCCCCAAATTGTGTGTCGGAACTTTATGTTTTTATTGGCTGTACGTCTCTTGCTCTTCTTGAAGCTGAAGAACCTTGTATAGTGCCGGCACTTAAATATTGTGCCCGGTCACACAGTTTATATTGCTGGACCAGACCGGAGAGGATCGAAGAGGAACAGAAAGAGAATCGAGAAGAAGAGAAAACAGAAAAACGCCTTGCAGAGAGAAACACAGAAGTAAAATATAATTTCACTGCCCATTTATGTTGTCTCCCAGGCTGCCATAGATGGAGGCAAAGCTTTGTGTAATAAGTCAATTTTTTTAAAAATTAATTACATGCTTTGTAATGAATTGATCTTGCTTAATCACATTTTAATCGCATAATGAAATTTGCCTCAAAGATCATTTTAAAAAATTGTATTTAAAGCAATTATCAAATAAAAAAACAGTAAAAGAAATTAATATAATAAACTCAAACTATGTCTAGATAAATTCATTTAACTTTGAAACATTAAAAAATGGAAAACACCCCTAGTCAAAACTGAACAGACCCAAAGTTCGTGTCATTAAAGCATTTAACAGCTGCAGCTCCAGTTATTTAGAATTTCAGATGACTTCAGTATTTAGATTTGTGATTTACACTACTACTGTTAGCAGATATGACCAAATCAATCACAAAGGCATAGATTGTTCCAGTTCTCAACATTTTCTGAGATTTTTAGTGGAAGCAATGTAATTGTGCACAGATAAGCAACTTTAACAACCTTTTTAGCATGGTGTATTCTGTTAAATAACATCAACTTTATTTTGTCTAATCTTTTTCAATACATGCTATTAAAAATGTGGGAAATTAAAATTTGTCAACTATATCAGGGGTTACTTTGTTGCCATTTTGTTGTGTAACCTGTTATTTTTGCAGTTTGTTTTCATAAAAATGTTTTAATGTAAACTCCTAGCTCATAGTAACACTTAAAAAAGCATTCATGCTGCCTTATTGACTGCTTAACAGTTAAATTAATGTATAAGTACTGACCGCATAGTGAATGTTGAGGGATTGATATAATGGCATAGTGCACGCCTTTATCTTTTGACTTCTTTTTCCTCCTTTCTTTCCTAATGGCTTTCTTTGCATTTTCTATTTTCCATCCTTCATGCAGAAGCACTTTACTAGATATAAATTGAATTATGTCCTGACTGCAACCCCCCACCCATCCCATATATCATAAATATGAATATCATATGAATCATTATGAATAAGATACAAAAACTGTTCATGTTTACCAAATATAGATAAAACAGAAACTCAGAATAATCTACATGAATACAGTTCAATCTTTTCAAATCACAGGACATCCCGTCTGTGTTACTGAAGGCAACCAGTAGATGGCAGGAGAGGGGGTGGAATTAAAGTCCATACAGCATTGCAGAAGAAGAATAAGGAGGAGGAGTCACCGTTATTGTTGTTTTGGTCTGCCGCCCTGCTTCACACCGGAGGAAGACGAGGATTTATTTCGTACAATCTGTAGAATTACCAGGTGGGTTAACACTCTGTTAGTTCTGAAGCAAAACCCTTCCGATAAACATGAATGTGATCCTGAAACACCTCTTGAAAATGAGCGAAATTCAAATTGATTTATAAATTTAAATACAGTTCAACAGAAGAAGCATCTCTAAATAAGTAGAAACGTGACTATTCGACCAGAACAGAGGGTTATAACTGGTTTATACGTGAATGATGAACAGATAGTTTTAATGAATGGTTTTCATTAATTATTGACAAAAGTTTGAACGTGGTATCAAAACGAGGGAAGGGTTAAACTGAGATTGTTTTTGTTTTTTTTTTGTTTTTTTAAAGTATTGTTCACTACTTGTAATCCTGCCGTTTTTATTGTGAATAAGACATTAAGACTATTTTCCTGTAATAATGCGCCAAATTATTAAAAAAGTTGACTGAAGTTCGCATCCGTGCTTTCATACTTCCTTTCATGAAAGGTATTGCAGCTCTTGCAAAAGCTAAACAAACAAAGCTGTAGAGAGAGACTTCTGTCACAAACCTCTCCCTCTCTAATGGCCTGTTCTCACTGTCCTTCTTTTGCTGTATTCTTCTATCTGTGAATCAATTAGAAAGTTGGTTAGTTTTTCATGAGGTACAGAATTATAAAGAAAATATGATTTATTCAATATCATCCACTATATCGTGTGCTTGTAATTCTGCTGTTTAATGTTAAATGACTCTTGTAGTTAGTAGCTTCACTGAGTGGAATGAAACCAGTCAGGTTAGTTTTTCTTAAATATCTCCTGTGCAGGTATTCTTACCTGACCAGATCTGGGTTGGTGGAATTGAGGTCAAGTGGTCTTATTTTCTAATTTCATTACTTATTTCATAATCATATTTATTACTGTATATATAAACAAAACAAGAAGCTTCAGATTGGAGATTGTAGTAACCTCTGTTATTAAAACACGAGCAAAAAATTTAAACCAGCAGAAAGACAGACAGACAGAAAATAAATCCAGTAACAAAGCATTCACATATTCACCAGCTCCACATTTTCACCCACTGGACCGGACTGTACCTGCCTGCAGAGTCATGTTTGTCTCCGTCTAGCAACACCTGTATTCTTCCACTCCTCTTCAAGTCTCCCTTTTATAACCTCATGGTGTTATTATTAGTTCTCAGTAGGTCTTCATAAACACATCAGCCCGCACAATTTTTCTGTTTGAGGAGCTACAATGCTGCACCTTTTTGTTGTTTTTTTTAACCAACACATCAGCCCAGCAGTTATGAAATGAAATGAAAAATACTTTATTAATCTCCAAAGGGAAATTCAATATTGTTGTAGATAATAATTCATTTGAGGAGGTCTTGTTCCGGAGGCTGATGGCTGCTGGCAGGAATGATCTTCTGTGTTTTTCAGTCTTGCATCAGACCTGAAGAAGCCTCTCATTGAACACACTTTGTTGTTTCTTCACTGTGTTGTGGAGAGGGTGTGAAGAATCGTCCATCATCTTCATCAGCTTGTGCAGCATTCTTCTTTGGACAATCAGCTCCAGCGGCTCCAGAGTTACTCCAAGCACAGAAGCAGCTTTCTTGATCAGTTTGTTGATTCTCTTCAAGTCTCTGGTTCTGATGCTACTACCCCAGCAGATGCTGCAAAGCTGACTGCACTCTCCACAACAGACTTATAGAAGATATGCAACATTTTGGTGCAGACGTTAAAAGATCTCAGCTTCCTTAAGAAGTACAGTCTGCTCTGACCTTTCTTATAGATGTAGTCAGTGTTGCATTTCCAGTCCAGTTTGTTGTCCAGCTGAACTCCAAGATACTTGTATTCCTCCACCACCTCCACCTCCTCTCCCAGGATGGAAACAGTGCTTTGTTTATTCTTGTTCCTCCTGAAGTCAACGATAATCTCTTTTGTTTGCTGGTATTTAATATGAGATGATTGTCACTGCACCATTTAACAAACGTGACTGACCAGTTCTCTGTACTCTGCTTCTTGTCCATCTCTGATACACCCCACAACTGCAGAGTCATCAGAGTATTTCTGCAGATGACAGGACTCAGAGTTGTACTGGAAGTCTGAGGTGTACAGAGTGAAGAGGAATGGCCAGAGTACAGTTCCTTGTGGTGCACCAGTGCTGCTGACCTCCATCTCAGACACACAACCTTTCAGTCTCACAAACTGGGGTCTGTTTGTGAGGTAGTCATAGATCCAGGTGGTTGTGGAGGTATCCACCTGGAATTTATGGAGCTTCTCACATAACAAAGCAGGCTGAATGGTATTAAAAGCACTTGAGAAATTAAAGAACATGACCCTCAGAGTGCTGCCTGAACGGTCCAGATGAGAGTGTGCTCTCTGGAGCAGGTATATGATGGCATCTTCAACCCCAAGTCCATTACAATATACAAACTGTAATCAGTCCTGAAAGGTGTTTACTTGCTTGTTGAGGTGAGCCAGTAAGAGTCTCTCCAGGACTTTCATGATGTGAGATGTCAGGACAACTGGTCTGTAGTCACTTGGTTCAGCTGGTTGGGTTTTTTTAGGCACAGGAACAAGGCAGGAGGTTTTCCACAGCACTGGGACTCTACTTTGTCTCAGACTGGTGTTGAAAAGGTGCTGGAGAATCGGACATAGTTGTTTTGAGCAGGTCTTGAGAACTCTGGGACTGCAGGTCCATTTGGACCTGCAGCCTTGTTCTGGTTCAGTTTCTTAAGTTGCTTCTTAACCGGATTGCAGGAGAGAAACAAGGTGGAGGTCTCAGGATGTCCTGATGTGGAGGGAGATGAAGCTGTGTTCTGGTCCATAACTGAGCTGCAGGGTAACAGATTGGAGGCGTGACAGGAAAGCAGTGGGCTTATGGAGGGTGTGTGGTCTGTTGGGCTGGAGGTAGGGGGTGAACTGAACCTGCTGAAGAATATGTTCAGCTCATTAGCTCTGTCCAGACCTCCATCAGGCTGGTCCCCCTTTAACTTGAAGCCGGTGATCTTCTTCATTCCAGACCACACATCCCTCACGTTATTCTGCTGGAGCTGACTTTCTAACTTCCTCCTGTAGTTCTCCTTGCACTTCTTAGTTTGTGTTTTAAGTTGTTTTTGTGTTGGCCTCAATAACTCCCTGTCTCCATCCCTAAAGGCTTTCTTTTTGATGTTCAGCAGCTTTTTCAGGTTACTGGTGATCCAGGGTTTGTTATTGGGGAAGCACCTCACTGTTCTTGTTGGGACGATGCTGTCCACACAGAAGTTTATGTAATCTGTCACACACTCAGTCATGGCGTTGATGTCGTCTCCATGAGGTTCACAGAGGACGTTCCAGTCTGTAGCCTCAAAGCCTCCTCTAAGAGCATCTTCAGCTTCAGCAGACCAGATTTGGATAGTCTTTGTGATGACTGATTGCTGCTGAACGATGGACTTGTAGGTGGAAGTGGGAAGAACCAGATTATGGTCATATCTTCCTAAAGGAGGCAGGGCAGAACAACTGTATCCATTATTCATATTTGCATAAAATAAGTCCAAGATCTTATTTTCTCTGGTGGAGCAGCTGACAAACTGCTGGAATGTTGGTAGAGTTGCAGAGAGGGAGATGTTGTTGAAGTCCCCAGAGATCGCCATGAATGAGTTTGGATGCTGTGTTTGTAGCCGAGCAACGACAGAGCTGATGACGTCACAGGCTGTGTCTGATGCGGTACCAGGTATTATAAAAACCGCTACCAGAATAACACAGGTAAACTCTCTGAGTAAATAATATGGACGGAAGCTCACAGCTAACAGTTTGATGTCCCTTGTGCATATCTTCTCCTTGACAGTAACATGTCCAGGATGACACCAACGCTGGTTAACCAGCACTGCAATTCCACCACCCTTTACCCTTCCGCTGTGTTGTTTACTGCGGTCTGCACGGACTGTTTTAAAGCCCGGTACAGAAACATTACAGTCAGGGATGTGTTCCTGCAGCCATGTCTCGGTGAAACACATAATACTGCACTCTCTGTATTCTTTCTGAGACTCGTCCGTTTTGTTAGCTAGCGATCTCACATTACCTATTAGGATGGTTGGGAGAAATGGTTTAAATCTCCATCGCTTTCTCCGCTCTCTGAATCCCACTCTGCATCCTCTTCTTTCTTTTCAACTCAATCGGGAATTAATGTGTTGTTTCGCTGATAATCCTGATTTGGGAGAGGTTAATCAGTTGATCCCGATTGTAAACAAGTCTTTCGTTGTCATGGAGACTCATCATAACAAGCCTTGAAAGAGCCAAAATATGCAGAAAAATCCTCCTTGCAGCACACCCTCCAAACCGGCATGAAATCCTCAGAAAAAAATACCTAATTTGAGGTAACATCTATGCAAGAAGACTTTGTACTTTTAAATAAAAATCAAGATAGCAACTCAGAGCTACTACAATCTGCTGCCAACAGACGGCGCAATCTAGAATGAAAATATGGCCCTCTGGAAATCTTTCCAAAGCTCCTGATTAACCACTCCGGGCCTGGTTTAAATTTTTAAAAATTGTTATCTAAAAAGATAATTACAGTGTGAGCTTATTAAAGGGCTTGTTTGTGCTTCAAACAGAAAAATATGTTCAAATATGTTCAAACTAAAAGATTAATTGTCGTGTTAACATTGTTAGCAACTAGGCTCACTGGTTTTATTCTCTTTACACTGGAGAAAATACACTCAGCAATACATGATGATGTTGGAAGAAAGATGAGTGCTTTTAGGAAGGAATGATTATGTAGACTTCATTGCATGCATCCATCAGTCATGTTAATTTGAAAGACTCTTCTTGCAATATTCAGACTTTTTCCTGACAGTCAAGCTTCTGTTGCAGGTGGGTGTTGCAAGATTGCCGGGGAGTGATGCCAGAGAGTTTTAGAAATGTTTGTCTCCTGCAAGTAACAAGTCTATGTTTAAACCCCCACCACCACAGCTTTATGTTCTGCAAGTATAAATAGATCGAGGTTTTTTTTTTTCTGCATTCATGTGTAAACAAACATGAAGTTTAGCATCCAGCTCCCATCCAGCCTCCACCCAGCTCTTATCCAGCATCCATCCAACTCCCAGCTAGCATGTGCTACAGGAGCCTGACCACGAAACAATTTTAACCAGCAGGCTGCTTAACTCAACATAATCTGGTCCAAAAACATCCTTAAACCAGTGATATGTCAGATTTTTTCATACAAAAGTTCTTTCATTCTTATTCATGTTTAGATGTTTATATTTACCTTAAATAATCTCTGTTTGCTTCTATTTTACATAGAGCTGACACTATTACCTTTTTTTTTTATTTTGAATGTTGGATTTATTGTGTTTGCAGGTTTTTAGCATAGTGAACCAGATAACCCATAACCAGAGTTATGGGTTAGTGCTGAAAACATTTCATTGTATTGAATTGTTGAGTATGTGTTATCCGGTCCTGCAAACCACACAAAATGAGTATGAGTTTGAGATGTACTGGTTGGTGTTCGTTTCAGACTGGTCACCATGACAGCCAAGCGAGGACTGATAACAGACTCCTTTCAGGTGGTGAAGCGAGAAAGAAAAGGAAAAAAGCGAGAGAAAAGCCCCACTCTTCCTCCACAGGAAGGTGAGTATCCATGGTACGGTTTAGGGTGGGGGCATTGCTACTACCAATATCACTCTGAAACAGAAAGCAGAAACTGATTTTATGAAGAATATTCATGTGGACAGTCTGTCTCTTTAATCTGAAACAGAGGATTGTTTCATTTTGCTACTGCAGTGACTTGAATTTTTAAAAATCTTTGCAGAAGATGTCAGTGAGACGGTCCGAGCGCAAGAACTACACAAGCTCAGACAGTTCGACCTGGACTGGAGATTTGGGCCCTGCACAGGTAAACTTACCTGTTGTAGATTATCGACTGCAAACAACCATGGAAATAATTTACTGCTGAAACACATTTAATTAATGTGTTTCAGTTGAGCAACCAGACGAATTTTTCTGGATCAGCAGTCTCCAAAATGTCACTCGCGAGCTAACGGTAACTTGCTTTTCTTTTCCAGTTGCTCTCTAATAATAATAATAATAATAATAATAATAATACAGGGCGTAGGTATGTGGCGCAGGTATGCAATGTGGCCCCACAGTAAGAAGGTTGCTGGTTCGAGCATCCCCTGTGGGGAACGTTTGAACAGTGGCCTTTCTGTGTGGAATTTTCATGTTTTCCCCGTGAGTTCTCTCTGAATACTCCGGCTTCTTCCAACCATCCAAAGATGCATATTAGATTAATTGATCTCTGTAAATTCTCCCATGTAATAATAATAATAATAATAATGTAAAAATTTGATTTATCACTTAGACCAAAAAAGGTTAAAAAAAATTATAATCTAATCAAGGTAGCATAGTGGCCTCACAGCAAGAAGGTCGCTAGTTCGATCCCTGGCTGGAGCCAGAGGGACAGAAAGAGTGGTCTTTCTGTATGGAATTTGCATGGGTTCTCTCCGGGTATTCTGGCTTCCTCCCACCATTCAAAGACATGCATATGAGGTTAATTGATGCTTTTTCATGTCCACAGCATTCTCATGTGCACGGTGGTAAAATTTTGAGGGAAAAAGCGGTAACGGTTGTACCTATATCTAACGACAGCATAAAGAAAGTTTTCATCTCAGCTCAAAGAATCAGATATTTATTATTGATAAGAACTCAATCTGAGATGAGATGTTTGAGGGGACTGGTGAAAAGATGTCAAGATGAAAGTTGTGCTGGATTTTATTACTGCCAATCCTCTGCTTTTCAGGCATCAGCAGGCTGCAGAGGTGGGAGAGAGCAAAGCTTCATGGTTTGAACCCACCGGAGGAGATCAGAAACCTGCTGCTGCAAATAGAAGATGATCCTGAGTACAACATGAGGTAAGACATCTGCAGTCCCACAAAATATTAAACTCAGCTTCCCCGCAACCCTGAATCGGATTAAGCGGTTTGGAAGCTCATTACTTCAGCAAATGTCTGTCAGCAAATGTCTGTCTGTCTGTCTGTCTGTCTGTCTAAAATGCACCTAAACAATAATGTGAATGACTAACTGCACTTAGACAGATTTTTGACACCATGCCACATACAGACTGTGTTGATTACCAAGATCTTTGAGCTTGCCTACAAAATGACAAATCATGTTATTTGATATGACCTCAAACAATATTATAGCTTTTGCTGTCCAACAGTAATCTACATCACGTTACTTACCCAAGAGGGTTCCTATATGGACATGAGCATCTGTGCAGATCTCAGCTGTTAACTCCTTTGAAAGTTTGTCCACAGTTTGGATAAATGCATCTCTCTCCATTATGTTGGAGTTCCTAGAGGTTTGACGCTTGTTTATGGTAACTACGTGAATGATTTCCTTTATCTAATGCTCCATAGTGGTGTAACTGCAGTATTGTGCACAGTGTTCAGGGGAGCCATTGCAGCCATCTCCTGTCACAAAATGATGCACATTTTATAAATGTTTCCATAGATATTTACAGGTTTCCCTAATGCAATCAATGTGGTAAGATTTAAACACATATCTAGAAGGACAACCTCTTTTCATTGAAAGCCAATGATAACCTCAGATCTGTTCTCTGTCCAGAAGTTTTTAATACTTTTGACACAATATGTGTCCTGGATGGTGAAGAATGTATTTCGGTTCACCATGTTTATGAACTTGAACATTAATGAAACCTTTTCATAGTTGTTCCCTGAAAGTTAGATGTTTGAAGAAAGCAGGAAATCACCAGCCTGTGTTCCAAATTTGAGGTTGGGTTAGGTTACACCATCCGTACATTAATGACTTCACTGTTACTCAGTTTCGAAACCCTATGATCTGATATACTCAACCTACCTCTTTGGAGGTTGTTCACACCTCAATTTACCACAAGGCACTCCTCGACTGAGACTGAAATTTGATAAAGTTTGCGTTTTTTATATCAATATAGCAATAAAATCTATTTATTTCTTCTACGGCTAAGCATGTGCTGAAAGAATCTCTCCTGTTTCATATTGCTTTGTTTTATCAAGGGAAGTGGACAAGATACTGTTTAGATAATTTGAGTGTTTATCTTGTTTATTTTGAATAAATGTTTGGGGTTTTTTTTTAATCTTTGTTTTGAGTTAACATTGTACTGCTGGTCCTGACCGGAAAAGCAGGCCAGAAAAAGCACAGAATGAGAACAGAAAAGGAAAATGAACAGAAAACTAGAAAATTAGCAGTTCTTACATAACAGGAAGTGTGAATGTGATAATGTGTAATTACTGAAGTATAGTGCAAAAAGCTAACAATGTCACTGAAGTTAGTGTAAAACCTATGAATTTTTTGGTGAAAATTAAGATGAATTTGTCATGGATTATTGGGAAGCATGATCTAATAGTTTTAGGGTGATCCAGTGGCAGTTTAGGGAAGCACTTTTAGTTTCACTTTTATCCTTTCAATACATTTTAGTTGATGAAAATAAATTAAAATCTTGCATGCTTCATTTACTGCTTTTTTTTCATACCTAATATTTTTTGCATAGTATTGCATGTCATCAAAGCATTGTCAAGATGTGATGTTTTAAAGGATTTACATAAACTTACAGATGGAGAATTAATGTTTTGTTTGTGTTAATATAAATGGGTCATTGACAGTCATTAACTTTCATGCAATGAACAGATGAGATAAACTGAAGGAATATATAACTTGTTTTTAAATGTCATACCTTGACATTTCATGTTGTAAACTGGACCTTGGATTTCTGCTGTTGTAGTGTTATCTGTTATTATGCATGTTGTACTGTCTAGTGTTGTCTCTCTATCAAGCAAAGATATTAGACTTCTTGCAACTCTTGAATGAAGGCCCTTTGTAGGGGAAAATTATTCTCATAAACCAGGGATAACTAACTCCAGTCCTTAAGACTCACTGTTCTAAGGCTTATAGATGTATCCCAGTACCAACACATCTAACTGAAATACTGGGTTGTTAATAAGCTTGTGCAGAACATGTCAATCTGCTGCTAGGAAGCTCAATTTAATTTGAGTCAGGTGTGTTGCTGAAGGAAAGCATCTGAAACAACATAAAGCACATAAATATATCCATTCCAGAGAAGAGTAGGCTAACACAAAAGCCTTATTTTCATGCTTAATGTTGTTCATCTACCTACATAGAGGTAGGTGCCTACTTTATTCTGTCCTTATATTATTGTAAAATTAAGATAAACACTGGTGTCAACCGGTGGCATGATTTCTACATATAATTGATTGATGGCTGCAGAAACTTACTCTAGAATACTGTACCTGCTGAGGCTAAGAATAGGGTATGGGTTATGGAGTTGGGGCTTATAGCTAAACTGAGCTCATTTACTTATACTAACATAAATGTTCCGAAACATTATTGTATGCTTCTGTTAATAAGAAATTTGTAGTTTGCAAAAACAGATAATGATGATAATGATAATAATGATGATAATAACAATAATAATAGTAGTAGTAGTTGTTTTAGTGTTTTGGGGGGATCTGGTTTGGGGGCCTAAAGACTCTCTGCCTCTTAGCGGTCATTTCTGAAAACTAATTATGGCCGATCTGGACTCATCCTTGTCCTTCATGTCTTTTCAGCCTCTGGAGTGAATATCCTTTCTAAGACATCATGAAGACGTAAAGGTCAAATCGCAGAGGAAAGTCACTTCAGTGTACTCATTGATTCATATTTTCTCTGTTGTCATGCTTTTATCTTCATTTTAATAAACATATTTCTCTAAATGTTGTCTGTGTTGGTATAAACAGTCTGAAGAAACGACTGTTGAACTGTAAAACTAAGTTTCAAATGTCCTATTTATAACTTCTGCTTTGTCCTCCTTTATAACCTCTGCTTATCCCACACATGCATGCTTACAGACACAGCTCCATTCAGAAAGAAACATTGAGAATATCCTGAAGATTTACTTTTACATCCTATTTTGAGATTAATGTATTAGACGAGATAAAGATTTTAGTTAAATATAAAGGTTCTTTTTGATCTACATTTTATAGAAATTATTTAAGTTATTCATGCTCACAGCAAAGGCCAAATTGGGGGAATTCAACAATCGCCATCTCATTCCTAAAGTCCACACTGTTCCAAAGAATCTGCCTCACCCAGATGAGCCAACAACTAATTTATTTATCAACCAAGTGAAAAACAGCAGCTCTCTGCAGCTAGTTTTTAGTTAAAGAGCTCAGTGAAGAGTGCTTAGGAAGCAGTTACAAGGTCACATGTAAATGTCTACAGATGGAAAGGAAAGTGGGAATGAATCAGAAGGTCACTACCACGGCCATCCTGAATAATCTGGGCAATGCTCCAGGTACACAGTCCGGCAGACTGACGGACTCTGCAGTAGCAAACTAAAGAGAATACCATTACAACAAATAAGCCTTAGATAAACCAGCTTGTGAAAACACTTGAACTGTATTGCTCACCAAAGCAAAAACTATCAAGTTAAATAGAAGTGTTGAAAGCAAAACTGAAAGTATATACATGTTAAAAATGGTTGAAAGTTGAGCTGAAATAAGCATCGGACAGGTAAAAATGGTTAAAATGTATACTTGTTGAAGCCTCAGCTTATATGATAATAAAGTTGATAATAAAAGGAGAAAAATTAAAAGTTTAAACTGGTGTTTCAGTCTTTGCAAACATGATTATAACACAAAACCCAATAACAGAAGAGCTTGAAGATCAAAATGTATTGAAAATGGTTGAAAGTTAAACTATAATGAATGAAAGATAGTTGGAGATAGTTTAAATGTGGTTTTTGAATGTGCAGATAAATAACAGTTACTGTTATAATAATATTAAAGCTGAAATCAATAGTAGGAAGAATAAAAAAAAACAAGTAAAACCTATAGAAAGTTCTGAACAACCAAAAAATGGTTGAAGAATAATGCCAGACAATAGTATGTATTCACATAATACATAATAATGAAGAGAAACAGGAAAACTTACATGTGAATTCTTGGAAAGCCTTCACACAATAAGAAGCTGAATAAATGCAGAGCAATAGCAATATGTGAACCTCAATGCTTACAGCATTGGCACTTATAATAACACAGAGTAGATATCAAGAATATATTTCTTTACTAGTTCATGATATCTCCAAATGCCTTTAATTCAAGATAGCTGCATTAGTTTTTGGGATATCTTAAAATGAGTTTTACTTAGCTAGAATAACAGTGTAGAAAACCTGAACTAGAATTATGACTAGTCAAAAATATGTTGTAGATATCTCTCACTGGGATAATGAATAGTTGTAATTCAGATGTGTATATCTATAACTGGGTTGTGGTTATCTTGAAAGGGATTTTAAGTGATGTCAACATCCAGTCTTTATTATCACCACATGATGGGAGCAGTGAGCAGGTTAACTGGCTGTACTGGTCAGACTAGTGTCAACAGAAAAAAATTCATTTAAACTTTATTTTAAAGAACTGAAAGCAGAAAAGTGATTTTAAAAAAAAATAGATCAGGGAATTAGTGCCACAGTATATTATGTGTTTTTTGTGTGTTTTTGTATGTAACAGGGGTTAGGGGGAGGGTGGGGGGCGTTAGGCACTGGAGCTCCATTTATAGGCATAGTAATAGTCATTCTGAGCTGTGCTGTGGCAGAGAATACAGTGGTCGCACAGTGGAAAGGATTTCTGTATCAGAGAGTATTTTTTCCTGCTGGAAGGCAGAAACATCAGCTGGATGGTCTCTGTTTTCTGGACAACAGTTGGAACAGTAAGTAACCTTTTCTCCTCAGCTCTTCTTTCTGAACATTTTCTGCAGCTTGTAGTTATGATTTTTAGCTGAGATTGCTCATCCTGACATTCACCACACATATGAGTCCAGATGAAAGGATGGGACACCCCACATGATGTCGTTGCCATTTTCATTCAAAAACAGATATAATGTTTTTAAGCGAGAAGTCTCATAAAAAAACATGCAACATGAGTGAAATCTTCACATAATCACATAATCTTCACATTCGGATGTTTGTGATGTGCAGAGCCAGCCCAAACTAAGTCACTTTTTTGGGCCTTTGCACCACCAGGGCCCTCAAGTATGCTTCATCTTCATCTTCATTTTCAGCTACTTATCCGGGGTCGGATCGCGGAGGCAGCAGCCTAAGCTGGGAAGCCCAGACTTCCCTTTCCCCAGCCACATTTGCCAACTCTGCAGGGGGGATCCTGAGGTGTTTCTAGGCCAGCCGAGAGATATAATGCCTCCAGCGTGTCCTGGGTCTTCCCCGGGCTCTCCTCCCAGAGGGACGTGCCTGGAACACCTCACCAGGGAGGCGTCCAGGAGGCATCCTGACCAGATGCCCGAGCCACCTCAACTGGTTACTCTTGATGCAGAGGAGCAGCGGCTCTACACTTGGCTCCTCCCAGATGACCGAGCTCCTCACCCTATCTCTAAGGGAGAGCCCGGACACCCTGCAAAGGAAACTCATTTCAGCCGCCTGTATATGAGATCTCGTTCTTTCGGTCACAACCCACAGCTCATGGCCATAGGTGAGGGTAGGAACGTAGATCGACTGGTAAATCGAGAGCTTCACATTCTGGCTCAGCTTCTTCTTCACCACGACAGACCGGCGCAGAGTCTGCATTACTGCGATCCGTCTGTCGATCTTGCGCTCCATCCTTCCCTCACTCGTGAACAAGCCCCCGAGATATTTAAACTCCTCCACTTGATGCAGGACCTCACTCCCAACCCGGAGAGGGCAATCCACCCTATTCCGGCTGAGGAACATGGTCTCAGATTTGGAGGTGCTTATTCTCATCCCAGCCGCTTCACACTCGGCCGCGAATTGCTCAAGTGAGAGCTGTAGATCATGACCAGATTAAGCCAACAGGACCATGTCATCTGCAAAAAGCAGAGTCCTGAGGCCACCAAGCCGGATCCCCTCAACACCTCGGCTGCGCCTAGAAATTCTGTCCATATAAGTTATGAACAGAATTTGTGATAAAGGACAGCCTTGGCGGAGTCCAACCCTCACCAGAAACAAATCCAACTTACAACCGGCAATGCGAACCAAGCCGGCAATGCGAACCAAGCTCTGACACCTGTCGTACAGGGACCAGACAGCTCGTACAAGGGGGTCCAGTATCCCGTACATCCGGAATACCCCCCACAGGAGGCTTCTGGGGACACGGTCGAATGCCTTCTCCAGGTCCACAAAACACATGTAGACTGGTTGGGCGAACTCCCATGCTCCCTCCAGGACCCCAAAGAGGCTATAGAGCTGGTCCGCTGGTCCACTGTTTCACGACCAGGACGAAAACCACACTGCTCCTTCTCAATCCAAGATTCAACTATCCGGCGGACCCTCCTCTCCAGGACCCCTGAATAGACCTTACCAGGGAGGCTGAGGAGTGTGATTCCCCTGTAATAGGATCACACCCTCCGGTCCCCCAGTCTGCCAGTCCAGTGGAACTGTCCCCGATGTCCATGCAATGCTGCAGAGGCGTGTCAGCCAGGACAGCCCCACAGCATCCAGAGCCTTAAGGAACTCCGGGCGGATCTCATCCACCCCTGGGACCTTGCCGCCAAGGAGCTTTTTGACCACCTCAGCGACTTCAGCCCCAGAGATAGAGAGTCCACCCCTGAGTCCCTCAGTCTGCTGTAGGATTGAGGAGGTCTTCGAAGTATTCCCTCCACTGACCCACAATGTCCAGAGTTGAGGTCAGCAGCTCCCCAACTCCAATGTACACAGTGTTGATGGAGCACTGCTTCCCCCTCCTTAACCGCCGGATGGTGGATCAGAATCGCCTCGAAGCTGTCCGGAAGTCTTTCTCCATCTGAGCCAACTCACCACCAGGTGGTGATCAGTTGACAGCTTTGCCCCCTCTCTTCACCCGAGTGTCCAAGGCATGTGGCCACAGGTCCGACGACACGACTTCAAAATCGATCATAGAATTGCGGCCCAGGGAATCCTGATGCCAGGTGTACATATGGACACTCTTATGTTGGAACATAGTGTTCGTTATGGACAATCCATGACGAGCACAGAAGTCCAATAACAAAACACCATTTGGGTTCAGAGGGGGGGGACCATGCCTCCCAATCACTCTTCTCCAGGTCTCACTGTCATTGCCCACGTGAGCATTGAAGTCACCCAGCAGAACAATGGAGTCTCCAGAAGGAACACCCTCCAGCACTCCCTCCAAGGACTCCAGAAAGGTGGGTACTCTGAACTGCTGTTCAGTGCATAAGCACAGACAACAGTCAGAACCCGTTCCCCCACCCTGAAGACGGAGGGAAACTACCCTTTCATCCACCGGGGTAAACCCCAACGTGCAGGCACCAAGCTGGGTGCTGATGAGAATGCCCACACCTGCTCGGTGCCTCTCACCATGAGCAACTCCAGAATGGAAGAAGGTCCAGCCCCTCTCGAGGGTACTGGTTCCAGAGCCCAAGCCATGCGTCAAGGTGAGTCCAACTATATCTAGTCGGAACTGCTCAACCTCGCACACAAGCTCAGGCTCCTTCCCCATCAGAGAGGTAATTCCACATTCCACATCCCTAGAGCCAGCTTCTGCAGCCGGGATCGGACCGCAAGGGTCCCCACCCCCTGCTGCCGCTCAACTCACACTGCACCCAACACCTACAGCTCCTCCCACAGATGGTGAGCTCACGGGAGGTGGGGCCCATGTAACCCTTTCGGGCTGAGCCCGACCGGGCCCCACGGGCAAAGGCCCGGCCACCAGACACTCGCTGTTGTACCCCACCCCCAGGCCTGGCTCCAGAGGGGGTTCCCGGTAACGCGGATCCGGGCAAGGGAACATTTCTGCCCAGGTTTGTTGTCTTCATAGGGGTCGATGAGCTGTGCTTGGTCTGGTCCCTCCCCTAGACACCTGTTTGCCATGGGTGACCCTACCAGGGGCATAAAGCCCCCGACAACATAGCTGCTAGGATCTTCGGGACACACAAACCCCTCCACCACGATAGGGTGACGGCTCAGGGAGGGGTGCCCTCAAGTATGCTTGAATCTTCAATATTTTTTTATTTTTAAAATAATTAACAAATAACTAAGAAAAGCACACTCAAATATACTTGTGAATAAATAAAAATGAAAAAATGTGAACACACACAGCAATGCGGTTTTATGTTGCTGTAAAACTGGGGAAGACCCAGGACATGCTGGAGAGACTACATTTCTAACATGGCCTGGTATTGCCTCAGGTTTCCCCATGACAAGCTGGCAAATGTGGCTGAGAAGAGGGAAATCTAGGTTTTCCCGCTTAGGCAGATGTCCCAGCGACCCCACTTCAGATAAGTGAAAAAAAAATTTAAAAATCAAAGACAGTCACACCAGCATTATTAAAATAGCTGTAAAAAATACAGTTGTGATGAAGGTCTGCATGACATTCTTTCCATTGGTGTCATATGATTGTTGTTACAAGTATGTGTGTGCATATATGTTCAGTATGTTTGTGTTTGTGTGTACATATACAGTATTTGCAAATACCAATTTGTAATTTCCCAGTTTTTCTGCTTCAAGATGATTCTGCAGCATTTAACCTGCTTTGTTGTTCCTTAATGTGTTCATACATGCATATTATCAACTTTTATTTGATTTTTATTGTAATTTCCTGTCTTTCTTATACTTCCTATCAACACTGAAAGGATCACACCTCATTTTGTACCTTGTAAAATTCTGCATTACTACAATACGAAGAGTAAACCATGAGCCTTTCTGTTTCTATCCATACTATACTAGTCATTGATGTGATCGTTGTTAATGCTCATGAAGCTGAACAAACCACAAAGACCTCAACTTGTTTAGAAATAAAGTGCAGAGTTTGTTGTGTCCACTGAAAGATCTTGTTCCTGTAAGTAATTTTTTTTGTGGGTCAGGATCAGATCAAACTTTTGACCAGTGTTGATTTTAGAGTAAATTTCATGATATGAATCTGTGTAATGCTGTCTGGACAAATGACATGTGTACATGTGTGTGAGATGAGTGACACCTGATAGCTGCAGCTGGGGTTCGAGCCCCACCTATTTGGTTTGGTTCCTGACAGCTTCTTGACTGCCTTTAGGGTAGCATGCTTGGACACATAACTAAGCTGTTTGTGTTTCTGCCATATGTATACATCAGCTTTACATAAAGAAACCCCATTTAATGTGATTACTCACACAAGTGCGCTGCTTCTGGATAAGAACATGTTGCCTTTCTCATCTCTCCCTAACAATCACATAAAACAGTAAAATGAATCTATGTCCACATTTTCGATTATTTTCTTCTCTTGTGGCTCCTGTGGTCTTCTGCTGCATCCTGATCCTGACAACTGCTGCTTGTTGGAGAATTTCTCTTCAGAGCATTCTCTGGAAACACTGGAGATGGTCATGTATGAAAATCCCAGCCCTGAATTCAGTTCCAGCAAATACTCAGATGCTCAGTTTGAACTTCAGAACCATGTCTGTATAGCCAAAAGGTGCAACATCTGTGTAAACAGGATGTAGAACAGGGGATAAGAAATGGAAATATTTTATTCTCTACTAGGAGTCCTAAGAATGCCTACAAAACTAAAATCTCTCTTCCTGCCCTTGAAGAAGGTGGGTGCTTTTTCTCTCTCTCCCATCCCCACTCTGCTGATTTTGTCAGTCTGAGACTCTTTTTGCATGTCCTTCCGGATTTAAAACCAATGATCAGGTCAGCTGATCTCAATGCAAATGATCAAATCTTTTACCCAAAGAATGGGCGAAGGGAAGCTTGCATGTCCTGACAGAACACATGCAGTTGGATGCATGATAGATTCACGAGGAAAGTGGAAGGTCATGTGTCTGTAATCGTGGGGACTGAGAGGTAAGACTAGAATGTGAAAAAAAATGACTTGGTGAGAGCACACCCTGTATTTCCAAGGAGGACAGGAGCAAGCCAGTTTCTATTTATGGTAGTTATAAAACAAGTCCAAACAGTTTATATACTGCTCAATTAAATAAAATGACTTGAAAAGTTTGATTTAAAAAAAAAAATGGACTAAAACTAGTTGAAATAATTCAATAGCTAACATGGCACCACCCAAGAAAACGGCAGGTAAAGTCTTGCAAAATGCCAACCAGTCCTCCGTTAGACCTGCAAATCTTCTGCAGTCACACGCAACAGACCACCTAAAAGAATAAAAATCATATGCCAAAACGGAGGGTACAACACATTTAGGCCTTTGGCTACTCAGGTAGACTGTGTCTACAATATTCACAGGCAGAGTTCCCTCCTGCCCTTGCATGTATTCCACATCACCATGTTTGTCCAATCCCTTCTGGCTGGTCCTGATCCTCGTTGCTGGCACACTGGGAAACCTCAGCACAGAATACAGGGCAGCAGTGCACACTCCCAAATGTGGCGCAACAGCTCTACTGCTCCCACCAGCGTTACTATTACTTGCATGGGGCTCACACAGCTGGCAGAGCTTTCACCCTGTTGCTGCGTGTCCATCGCCTCATAAGGGTTCCTGTCCCAGTGTACCTGTGGTTCGTATGGCTTATTTTCCAGCTCACTGGTTGTCAGCTCTGCTTTGTGTCTCCCCTTCATGCCTCCTGCTCCCATTTTTATACATATATATATAGGTCAGTCTGGGGTGAATCATGTGATCCATGGTAACAGGGGATGAACCAGTTTACCGGCAAAGTTAAGACACAGCAACTAAATCATAGGCAAACAGTAGACAATAAAGATAAAAAAAACAAAAAAAAAACCCCGCACAACAAAAGCAAAATAATATTAGGTCCCTTGTGCCAGATCACATGTGTGTCACTTCTCTCTGAGGAGGATGTGGAAGATGTCTGCAATATCAGATTTTTGATAACTGGGTTTCTGCTGTTTGGTGTTTGGCGGGTTCCTGGTGTATCACAAATTTTGGAAGATTTGTGATGCACAATGCCATGTAATCAGCATTTAGACTCAAGCGTTGATTAAGCTGTACCATAAACTGGTTGACAGTTTTGCCCAAACTGGCAGACTGATTACAGTTCCAGAGCTCATCTGTGGGATGGGAAACAAACTTGGAGAAGCTGTCAGCTCAGTTAACTTATTCTTGATTTGGCGGTTTCAAATTCTGAGACCCCCAAGGACTTCAAGCAGGAAAAACCAAAAAGAAATCCTAGTCTGACCAAAGACAGATGTTGTTATCTGAATCTGGCGTCAAATCTCCTGGAATGTAATGCTGTCTGATGCTCAGTCTCACCCTCCCTGACTTCCCATCCACACAGACCTGTGGACCTTCCTAAGTCAGCTTTCCCAAGGTTGCACCATTCCATCAACAGGTGGTGGAGACTGGAGAAATTAACTGGAAGAAAGTTCACACCCCTACACACACACACACACACCCTCCTATACCCCTATCCAAACACAAATATGCAAACTCATGGTCACATTCACTGACATACCCCCTGATGACTCATCACCTTTGTCAGACCCCTCCCCTGCTCCCTTCACTACTGGACAGCAAGTTGGATTGGATACACTCATGGATGGCTTTGTCCACACTAGACTGTCCCAAAGAAACCCTGTTCCCCCTCCTATGTACTTTCTTCATGTTGTAACTTTATGAATATTAGCTTTTGTATTGAGGTGTGGCAGGTACCAAAACCCCATCATCAGTGCTAATGTCTCACTGGCCGATGATTGAAATAGCTTCCTTGCATGCCTTGAGTCCCACAGATCTGGTGCTCCCATCTGCATTCAATAGCACTTAAGTGACTCTCGACCAACATGATGTGAGGAGAATACTATGCTAAGTGAACCAGAGGAAAGCTGTCAGCCCAAACAGTGTTCCTGGTAGGCTACTTTTGGTTTTCAGCCCTTGGGGAGCCTCACCTCTATGGAGCTAAATCAGGGCCAATTTGTTTGTTTATTTGAAAAAAATATTTGAAACTGATTAAAATTCATTTGAAAATGAAAGTCAAATTTTTACGGTGAACTTTGAAAAACAGGTAATTGTATACAAAATAAAACAAAGTGGATCCAATGTTAGTATCAAATTTAATTCCAAAGGGGTTATATAATTTATTTTTGAAACACATTTTTTCTAAAAATTAATTTTCAATATTAAATTATTTTGCGAGTTTGAGATTTTATTTACTCAGTTTTAGAATCTAGCGATTCAAATTTAGACTTTTTTTCTGTCATTTTCAAAACCTCATTCACAGTTTCACATTTTTATTTCACTTTGCTCTTTTGATATTTAACTTTCAGATTCCTGTTTTTCAGTTTCAAACTTTTGGCCCTGATGTGGCGTGTGGGCGGGGCTAAAGATAACGGGAATGATTGACAGCACAGCGCAGGAGGCTGACAGCGTTCCCTTCATCATGTTGCCTTCAGGAACCGTAGAAATTGCCATGATTTTTTTAAACACCTGCTGCACAAACTATTATTCTTCAGTAAATCGAAAATACATCCTGTGGAACCAATAAAGATAAGCTATTAAAGTTGTGTCAGTCATTACTTTATACAATTACGCTGCAAGAGTGTTAAATTATGAGCATTTCTCACAACCACGTCACGGGTGACATTTCCCACGCTCCTCAAACTAACGCGACCGTATCTCATGGGAAGATGGCGGCCTCTTCAGGTAACGCAGTCGGCACTAACGATCAGGTAAGTGTTTTTTTTTTTTTTTTTTTTATAACTGCACCTAGTCCTGATTGTTTGCATCTGTGTTACACAGAGATGAGCAAAGGGAGAAGACAGTTTGTCCATCATGACAATGCTAACGACCACTGTTTTCAGTTTGCCAGTCAGCAGTAGTTTAATTTAATTTAGGCAAGCTAAGCAGTGGGAACCACTACAAAAGATTTTCCACTTAACAAATTTGTGTGCATAACACACGCGGAAATGTGTAGTTTGTATTAACAAGTGAAGTAATGTAACATTATATCCATTTAACTTAGGAGCAGCTGAAAAGAGAGCTTCTTCACCGACTTCTGAATAAAGTTTCCCAAGTCTTGCACAGAAAGCCCCTTGATGAGGACTATCTGCATTTTGTTGTCAACCACGAGATGATGCTTTTAAGATCTTTGTCCAACCATGCTGAGATCCCTCAAGATGTTATGAATGCCTTGATGGAGTTGTCAACCCTTGTTAGTATGGAGCATATCGACTCGACCCCATCTCAAGTGCCAGTGTTGGAAGGAGAGCTCGGACGACCTAAATATGATGTGTCTCCTCATCAACTACAGGCACTAACAGAAATGGCCTTATCAGTGCCCCAAATTGCAGAACTTCTGGGAATATCTGTCAGGACAGTAAAACGGCGCTTGCAGGAATATGGCATTTCCATCAAGCAGTGCTACAGTACACTGACTGATGAAGAGCTGGACAGTTTAGTTAGGTCAGTCAAAGCAAGAAAACCACATGTCGGATACAGGATGATGAAAGGAATACTTCACGCCATGGGTCACCGTGTCCAGTGGAAGAGGGTGTCCTCATCAATGCATCGGGTGGACTCTGCAGGTGTTCTCTCAAGAATGACAAGGCTGGGATGTGTAGCCCGCAGGACATATTCTGTTCAAGGTCCTCTTCACTTGGTACATATTGACACAAATCATAAACTTATAAGGTAGGATGATGTTTACCTACAGTTTGTAAATGTCCGATGATATTTCTAAATACTGGAATATGTTATTGATTTTTAACAGAGTTGTCTGTTGGTACTTAATAAATGAACTTTTTTTCCCCCACAGATTTGGCCTGGTAATATTTGGAGGGATTGATGGCTACTCAAGAAAGGTGATTTTCCTCTTTCTTTTTATTAGGCAGTTAAAGATGAAAGTGAGATTCTATTCCATTTCAATTCAACTTTATTTATATAGCGTCAAATCACGGCAATGCCATCTCAAGACGCTTTACAGACAGAGGGGAAAACATAATGAAGGCCAATTCATAACAGCCTATATAAGGAAACCAACAGACTGAGTTGGAGGTCCAACTCAATCTCCCATCCTGAGCAAGCACACTGGTGACAGTGGGAAGGAAAAAAACTTCCTTTTAACAGGAAGGAAACCTCCGGCAGAACCCGGCTCAAGGACAGGCAGCCATCTGCCTTATGACATTTTGTTAGGATGTCTGCTAAGCTTGAAATAACTCGAGAGACGGAGCTTCATGTACATTCTTTATTGCTGAAAAACTTGTACTACGCTTTTACAACCAAAACTACGTGCCTCCACACCAACGTGATGACGTAAAACCTCTGCGCCATCTTATGACCACCACTAATAAATGGCTCGGTCTGATGGCTTGATCTGAACATTACATGCCTCTGCTGTGTGGGGGAAAGAGGACAGAAAGACAACAGGAACTGCTACTCCCGGCCAGGGAGACCTGTTGAGACAGGAGACATACATGTTAATGATGCAACACTGTTATTGGGGGGGGGGGGATAAAAGAGAGAGAGAGAGAAAGAAGCTCAGTGTATCAGGAAATGTCCCTCAGCAGTCTAAACCTATAGCAGCATAACTAAGGGATGCTAACCATCCCTAGCTATAGGACTTATCAAAAAGATAAGTCTTCAGCCTAGTCTTAAAGGTGGGGAGGGTGTCTGCTTCCCTAACACTAACTGGGAGCTTATTCCATAAGAGAGGGGCCTGATAACCAAAGGCTCTGCCTCCTGCTCGGCTCTTTGAGACTCTAGGAACCACAAGTAAGCCTGCAGTCTGCGAACGAAGTACTCTGCTTGGTATATAAGGAACAATGAGGTCTTTGATATATAGTGGTGCCTGGTTGTGGAGGGCTTTATATGTAAGGAGAAGGATTTTAAATTCTATTCTAGATTCAACAGGCAGCCAATGAAGAGAGGCTAAAACTGGAGTAATATGATCTCTCCTGCTGGTTCTGGTCAGGACTCTGGCTGCAGAAATTCTAGTGACGATGCTGGTGAAGTGGTTCAACATTAAATTGGCTGTATGATACACCAATCTTCCTGTCTGACAAATTAGTCCAAATATGTTTAGACTTGTTAAGATTACGTGATTAGAAAAGGCTTAGTTAACTACTCCTTTAGAGATATTTTCTTCTTTTGCATTTGAGTGGAGGGCAGATTCCAGCTACTGCTACCTCATGCAACTTACTTTATTTACTTTTGATCTTTTAAATGTGTCAACCTTTTAATTTTACCCAGAAAAAGCTTTGATTAAATTTCCACTGAATCATATTTGTATCTCTAGATCATGTACCTGAGTGCCGCTACTAATAACAAAGCAACCACTGCACTTAATTTCTTTCTTGAGGCTGTGCAAAAGTATGGCTTTCCATTAAGGTAAGAAAATGATTTCATTGTGATTATTTCCAACATTTTACTAATCTGCCAGTTTGATTCTTCACAATAACCTTGAAACCCTCAGCCAATCAGAGAACAATTTCTGTCAGATAAAGTTCTGTCTGTCGTTCCATTGTATACATTTTGATATGAAAGTTTTGTAATATACATGTTCAGTTGTGAATTGTTCAAATTTTAGTAAAGTGTTTCCAAACTGACTAAACTTAAACTGTTAATCTTTTAATGTGCAATTTATTTTCAGAGTGCGAGGTGATCAAGGGGTGGAAAATGTTGGGATAGCAAGATGCATGTTCACCATCAGAGGCTGTGGAAGAGGAAGTTTCCTGTCAGGCAAGAGTGTCCACAATCAAAGGTATATTTAATATTTTCATAGTTTTCCCCAAGGATTAATAAAACAAGGTTTCATTTGTTTTTCAAGTTGGCAACTTATGAGGAAACTTTGGCATACTTTGATATCATTGAACAGAATAGAGCGCTTGTGGCGAGATGTGTGGATGGCTGTTACAAGCGTACACTATGAGAACCTTCACAACCTTGAAGATGAAGGCCTTCTGGATCCGTCTGATGCTGTCCACATGTTTTGTGTCCAGCATACATTTCTTCCACGTCTGCAGAGGGATCTGGACGTCTTTAGGCTTGGCTGGGATAACCACCCTTTAAGAACAGAGCACAATCTGTCTCCACAACAGCTGTGGACAGTAGGACTGCACCAGAATCCAGTCGATGCTCCAGATGGAGAAGAGGTACAAAATGAAAGAATTAAAAATTCTACAAGCTGTTTCTGAAGTGTGTTTTAAAATGTACACAGGGGAAAAACACAAATATAGCAGAAAATAGCACTTTCCTGGTCAATCCTGGTCCTCAGAGACTAACGCCCTGCATGTTTTTAGAGGTAACCTTAGCTAACAGCTAACACACCTGACTAAAATCGGTTCATTGGCAGACTTGCAATGTACACGATGAGCGGTTTATTTAATCTGAACCAGGTGTGCTGGAGTTGGAAGGAACTAAAACATGCAGGGCAATGGTCTCAGAGGACCAGAATTGAGAAATGCTAAGCTAGATCACTCCTTTGGACCGTTCAGAATGAGACAAGAAATGAATAAGAAGCCTAAGTGATTTTTTTTCCCCTTCACTTTACTTTATTTCACATATGATTCAGGTGGAGGTGTGGATGGATGTGTATGGTGTACAAGTGTTTCTGGTCGTTCACATACATATTACTTATGTTGTAACTTGGGTCCTAATGCAACTGCAGCTCACTCTTGATTGAGACACTCTTGGCAAACACAAAACTTGGCTTAGTGATGCCACTCACGATACAACATGTGAGTAGTTCACCTTGTGCAAATGAACACTGGTGATCTGGGGGTTCTGTTCTAGATAGTGGGTTATGTTTAAACTCTGAGTATGCTAACCTCATTGCCGGCATGTTTACCATGAAGAAACTCTACAGGTAGATTTTTTTTTTGCTGAATTAGCTGTTTGTAGCAACATGACTCCAGAGATTTATCTGTTGAATTAATACACAATTATTTACGTAAAAGAAGATTTTTTAGAATATTTGTTGGAATAGGATTTCTTCATCAATGGCTTATCAATCAGCACCATTCTGCACTTACTCTGATGCTCTGGCCATAGATATCCGACATGAACCGTCTATATAAGATGACTTCACAGCAGGATTTGTACTTTGTGAAGAACTCCATTTGTAAATGCAACTTTTCTTAAACATCACTGGTAACACAAAACATTGAGAAGTACAACGGTATCTGGAGTCATTGGGAATGTCGTCACATGTCTGAAATCCTTTCATAAATGTGTGATGATAGAAATCTACTGTTGGTCTCTCTGGATCCAAGCAGACGATGTCTCCTCACCATCCTTTTCATATTGTCATTAGGCAGACGCTTTTTCCCAAAGTGACTTACATGCACTAAGGGATCAATTGACCATAGTAATTAACCTAACGTGCATGTCTTGTGTGTGGGAAGACGAGCTTGAGAGAACCTACACAAGCACAGTAAGACCTTCTTGCTATGAGGCCACAGTGCCAACTACTACACCATCATGCTGGCATTCTTCCTCCTCCTCCAATGAAGGAGATCATTCTGCTTCAGTATATTTTAAAGAACCTAATGTGGCAAAATCTGAGTAGTGACAATTCCAACAGCAGCGTTTTCAGCTGTGGTTAAAGTCTCACTTAGATCAGGACACTGTGATACAGGCCCTCTCAAGTCATATTAGATGAGAGAACATTTACTGAAAGTGTTAAAACATACGTATACGGTTTCAAGTTCTAAATGTAAAAATAGCCACTAAATATTTACAAGCCAATGAAATAAAAGCAGAAGATGTCTAATCAGGATAGACTACAACACCTCACTAAAAGATTTATTTAAACTAACTTTGTTTCCTGCACATACAGTATGTCTCCTCTATTGGAATTGAATCTAAATATAACAGCTTTTATTCTTTCCACCAACATTTCAACTTATGTTCCAGTTTTAATAAAGTTAAATATCTGAAAAGAGGATCAAATTTCCACATTGACTCAGGAAGCAGTTTTCTTCTATGGTGCTTCATCTTTATTTAGCATCAGCAGCCATTTTCCATTTTACTAAAACCTCTTTGTGTAGCCTCATTCTGAAATAAAAATGTCTCCCTCAAGCTGGGTCAATAACCAGCTTAATGTGCACATCACTTATTTAGTCCATACACTCTGCATTTTGTTTGACTTCTCTGCATAAACATTTCCACACTATCATAGTCTTATATTGTATGTCTTTTCTACAGTGTTAAAATGTTCAGCTCCATGGCTCTACATTTTTGTTTTCTTCATCATAGGAGATAGAGGATCCAGAGGTTGACATCAGCGAGTTGGACGGGACCAGTGCTGGAATAGTTCTTCCATCTGTTGAATGTCCTCTCTCTGAGCAGGACATGGCAAGACTAAGAGAGACTATTGATGTTACAAGGCCATCTCAGTCACAGGGACGAGAGATTTATTTGGATGTATTGAACTTTGTGCTTAATCATATTTCATAAATAAAATCACTTAATTTTTCCTTTCAACCCAGCAGGTTAGGGAAGTTTTAACATTTATTTGTTGTGATGCAACATGGAAAATGGAATGGCTTAGAAAAACACAATCATCTCATTCCAAACAGCATTTTTTCCTGTGAAATAAAATTGACAAACTTTTGAACTGTAAATTGTCTATGTATTTTATCCAGTGAGAACACTTTAGTTGTTAATCTACAACTTAGAAAGGTGCTTCTTTAACTTTAACAATAGTTTACTTAACAATTTGTTTTTGAGGTTTAACCTAAACCAATGGAAGTCAATGAAAGCAATTTAAACATTGTTAAATTCCTGGCCAAGATGAAAAGCCTCCATCAGAACCATCTTAAATTGATCATAGGACTTCATATGCTTTACAGGCAGCACGATGGTCTTAGCACAGGCAGATACAACAGGATAGCAGATGCTGTGATTCCCATAGTCTGCACCACAGTCATGGTTAAACTTGATCACCACAGCAAAGTCTTTCTTCTCTGAGGGAAGGAGCGGAATATGACCCTGACCGGTGATCCACTGCAGAAACCTGGCAGGTGTAATGGATCTTGGGCCACTTTCATCATCTAGATGCTCTGGAGTTTCTGGTAGGATAAGAGCTGATTTAAAATGAGGTCTTTAAAAAATTTTTGCATTTTGAACAAGAAAAGTAAAATTTAAGACTGACGAATGATAACTGAATATTGCAGCCATGGCCAGACATAACATCAGGAAAATCCTGAAATTTGACAACTTCCCACTTAACAGAAAATAACCATTCACCTTCTGATTCATACAGAAAGTCTTGCATGAAGTTAATCATCTCCAGCTCGATCTGATGCTTTGTGGTTCCCTTTTCACTCAGGTGAGGGTGAACAGATGCCATGATAAACTCTGCATTGACCCATGATATTGAGAAGCAAATTATTTAATCTTTTATTTTTTTCTGTCACAAATGGTAAATACTGAATAGTCCATTTTGAGTTTTGAGTACTTACTTTAACATCTTCCCCTGGAACAAAAAGAGACTTGCAGATATCTGGGTACTGCTTAATCAGCTCAAGAAGGCCGTACAGCTGCAAACCTTCCCTAAGTTGTTCCAACAAAGGTAGCAATCTGAGCACAGCATGGAGTATAATGGCTCTGTCAGAAAGAAAAGGAGGGAAAAAACATCCTCTGAACCTTAATTTTATTATATTTCTATACGCAAACAAAATTGTGTCGTGGCATACCGGACAATCAGCTCCTTGTTTTGAACTGAGATAGCTCCTGTGAATCCACAGTTTAAGATCTCATCGGTTAGACCCTCAAACATCTGTTCAGTTGAGGATTCAACCTGATCATTTGACAAAATTGCAAAAAGAGATTATGGATAGATTTAATTATGAGATTAGAGATGCATTCGTGTATTAAGATAGTATTTATACTGGCCATTCAGCACCTGGTCAATCAGTGCACGCAACTGGGAATCAGTCACAGTATTCTTGTCGAGAAGTGTTGGGTCAATCTGCCCATCACAGAGGTAACCGTAAGCCCATGGGCTGAAAAATGCAGGGGCAGGACCTCCTTGAGCCAAACTAACGGCCAGAATCTCTCCAACAGTCCTACTTATAAAAACTAAGCATGAGTGTATTGTTTATATTATCAAATATTACATGAAACACCAGTTTGCCTTTAAATAGGAGTACCTGAAGAGTCCACTATCAAAGTCAGTCAGGGAGTAGCGTGGACTTTTCTGGTGTGGTGGTCCCTCAAAGAAACGAGTCTCAATTCCAGCCACCATTTCTATCAACAGAAGTGTGATATGTATTAACTGTGGTGTAAAACAGTCTTCAGTGTTACGTATCACTTTTTATTGTTGTAAAAGCTCAGTAATCAGTAGCAACACAAATTTCTTTGAACATGTGTGAAATTTCTTTCAACTGACCATATATTGCTTTTGTCAGCAATTTTTTACAACTTTAGTAGACCTGAAGAGGACAATGCTCACCTGAAGGGACTGAGCAATTAATATCTTCATAAAAGTAAAACCAAGTCATAATAGTAATATTTTGACACTGTTAGAGTTGTGGTGTTATAACTGTCATAACTCATATATAATGTCACCAATTTGGGATAAGCCATTCCTTAAATGTAAATATGTGTTGTTCTTTTTTTTTTTAATTAACCTGTGAGAAATTCTTTTCGAAGGCCACCGGTGTCTATTCCTGCTTCCCCAAAGAAGGACACCTTCAACGTTGCAGTGGGGAAATTTTTCTTCTGACGTTGCCACTGCAGAAGGCCTCTTTCCAGAATGTTTGTTCTTGAAATGTGGATGTTGTACTGTTTCTCCACATCAACTCTTTGACTAATGGCATCCAGTACTTCATTGATACTGATGAGAAACCATAGGTAACAGAATGTACTTCTTTTGTTCAGTTAGACAATGAGTAGTTTCCTGTGTTTAAGTATTTACCTTTTAATATGCTCCTCTTCTCTTGTGTTCTCCTTAACTTCATCCATCATGAGATCATCTTTGCTTCTAATGAATGTACAACGGATGTATTCAGTGTATAAATGTTTCATTTACAAAGAACAGTATTTACGTTCTGGAACGTCATTTGAAGAGCCACAATATCAAATACAGTACCTTTCTCCACAAGTGCTTGCATGGATTTCGAGGAGGTGTGGTGCAAATTTAAAGTTACAGATAGGACACAGAAGCTTCTACAATACACATATACATTCAAATATTAATAAGAGCTTAAATGTAGTGATAATAATGCACTATAATAATTACCATTAAGATATTTACCTCTTCATCCAATTCATCTATGTCAGTGTGCTCTGGGGGAGGTGTCACAGAAACTATTTGAACCTTGCTTTGACATGCCTGAACCAAATAACAGACAAGTTACAATGGTCAACAATTAAGAATAAAAACGTAATGCAATTACATAATACAAATGCATATACTGTTCTAAGGTATACCTACCTCAGTATCCTCAGCTGAAGATGCTGACTCTCTGCACTCTTGCACATGAAGAGCCAAAATTTGCAAAGGCAGACTCACTTTGCATGTTTGGCATTGTGCTTTCGGCATGTTTCTGAATTCCACTGCATCAGGAGGTAATGGAGAAAGGTCAAATTCTTGTTGTAAAGGAACTATATATAACAAATTTTTCCCAGCTCCAGTCACAGAACGTATAAGGGTCCCAGTGTATCCTCCACAATCAGGAGGAACCAGTGTCAGTTTCCGTTTACCCTGACCACCTAAAATAAATAGTGTGCAGATAAAACTAAATTATTTGCACATTGATGCGAATTTAGTATAGTTTTACATCCATTGTTTTTATCCCTACCTGTAGCTTTGTACAGTAGCCATCCTCCAGTTAGCCCTTGCATCTTAGGATATTCATTCTGAAGAAGTCCAAAGAACTGCAAAAAATAGAATACTGCAATGCCTGCAATTATCTTAGAAAACATACAAAATGTAATTATTTATATATTCATTAATTTAACTTTGCTGCACCTCTTCATGGCTCATGTCCTTGGACATTGTGAGATGTCTTTTACCCAGTCCTGCCTGGGCAAGCTCAAACTCTTCAGAGGAAGTTGGTGTCGTTTCCGCATTGCAGTTCAACAGGTAAACATAGAAACTGAAAGGCTTCCATGTCTTTAAAGATGGTATCCCATGAATCTTTGCATTAAATATCTTTCGTTTTCCAAGATAACTTTTCTTTACAAAAATTCCTGGGAAAGATCTGAATACAATGAGAAAAGTGAGTAAGATGGAGGCACAGTTAAAATAACAACACAAACTTGTAAAAAAACATTTAAAAACTGTTCTTGAAAAAAACTTTCTCTATTTTCTGAAACCTTGTCATCTCCTGATCTACAGTAGAAGGTTGCTGTTCCTGCCTTCCTGCTTGTGCTGGCTGGTGCTGTCCCTGAGAAAGGTTTTGAGTGAGCACAGTAATAAGGTTCTGTGCGGCTGCTGCCACTGCTGAACTGTGGTTGGCATTCTGACAAACATACCAGCCAAGACAATCCACATGTAGAGAAAACAGGAGAAACAATTATGAGGCCTGTATAACTAAAATAAATTAGCAGAAGCATTATAATGAATACTGCATAAACAAAGATCTGTGAGAGACTCACGTTTTAATCATTATGGGACTTTTTTGTCGTTTTTTTTCTGTTCATGTCCTCTTAAAAAGTAAAAATAAAAAAAGACAGATGTAGCCTTCTAACAGTTTTCGGCAGTTTTGTGTTGTGTAGTATGATCAGAGAAAGACTTCGCTGCTATGAGCTGCTCTAAAAATACTGATGGTTACAAATGAGCTAATGGGTCACCAAAACGTTCTTAACGATGTTAATCATAAATTTAAATATTTGTAATCAAGTCATTTCAAAAACTTTGCATATCTGTGTGAGATGATCAGCACCCTATACACCCCCACCTATAAAATTAGGATTATGTTAGTGTTATCGTTCAAAGGCTGCCTGTCCATTATCAATCAATCCACGAACTCGCGCTGATGTCTGCGGACGAGAGCAACCGCTAGCTAGCCTGCCTAATGGCAACTGTTTAACATGTTATATGGCAATTAACCCAAACAATGGAATGAACAAGCAGCGGCAAACGCAACAAGTATTTGAATTTCTCCTTTCACCAACACAGATGCAAACAATCAGGACTAGGTGCAGTTATTTAAAAAAAAACAACAAAAAAAAAAAACACTTACCTGATCGTTAGTGCCGACTGCGTTACCTGAAGAGGCCGCCATCTTCCCATGAGATACGGTCGCGTTAGTTTGAGGAGCGTGGGAAATGTCACCCGTGACGTGGTTGTGAGAAATGCTCATAATTTAACACTCTTGCAGCGTAATTGTATAAAGTAATGACTGACACAACTTTAATAGCTTATCTTTATTGGTTCCACGGGATGTATTTTCGATTTACTGAAGAATAATAGTTTGTGCAGCAGGTGTTTAAAAAAATCATGGCAATTTCTACGGTTCCTGAAGGCAACATGATGAAGGGAACGCTGTCAGCCTCCTGCGCTGTGCTGTCAATCATTCCCGTTATCTTTAGCCCCGCCCACACGCCACATCAGGGCCAAAAGTTTGAAACTGAAAAACAGGAATCTGAAAGTTAAATATCAAAAGAGCAAAGTGAAATAAAAATGTGAAACTGTGAATGAGGTTTTGAAAATGACAGAAAAAAAGTCTAAATTTGAATCGCTAGATTCTAAAACTGAGTAAATAAAATCTCAAACTCGCAAAATAATTTAATATTGAAAATTAATTTTTAGAAAAAATGTGTTTCAAAAATAAATTATATAACCCCTTTGGAATTAAATTTGATACTAACATTGGATCCACTTTGTTTTATTTTGTATACAATTACCTGTTTTTCAAAGTTCACCGTAAAAATTTGACTTTCATTTTCAAATGAATTTTAATCAGTTTCAAATATTTTTTTCAAATAAACAAACAAATTGGCCCTGATTTAGCTCCATACACCTCAGTCTTCAACCTCTCCCTGATTCAAGCCACAATCCCAACCTGCCTGAAAACAGCCACCTTCATCCAGGTGTTGTGAGGTTGTGTGGAAATGTTGAACCAAAGGAAGAATGGAGGGGAAGAAAGGCAGAGGAAGGGTTGAGGCTTGTATCTTGATGAAGAAACAAACGGGTTAAACAAAGCAGGTAGTATATATACAGGGAAAACACAAGACAGAGATGAATTGCAATAATTAACTGAAACCAGGTGAGCTAGTTAACGGAAAGGGGAAGCTAAACCAAATACACAAGGAGAAAAATACAAAATAGGACACAACACTGGAACAAAAGACCACACAAAAACACTAAACCATGAAACTTTGCTCCTAAAACATCAAGTAACAACATCCTCAACAACTACAGGCCCATCGTACTAGTTGTGATGTTCATCAGTGGTGATGAAGGGCTTCAAGAGGCTTGTCCTGCGGCATATCAAGGCTTGTTGCTTGTGATCCCAATCTGTTCATCTACAGGAGTAAAGGTTCCACTGAGGATCCCATCACCATTTATACCATGCACCCTGGCAACTATGTAAGACAACTCTTCACAGACTAAAGCTTAGACTTCAATACCATCACACTGGACAATCTGATAACAAAACTACTGGACCTGGACCTGCACCTCAAAGTAAAAAAGAACACCCAAATTTCTTACACTGAAAAGGTTAAAAGTTTAGCAATTTTGATAAAATGATCTCTCTGTTGTCTTTAGGATCAATAGTTAAAATTTCAGTTTTGTCCTGGTTGAGCTGTAAGAAGTTCTCTGCCATCCATGACTTTAAGTGTAAATTACAGTTAAAAGGACATTGAGTCATCAAAAGACATGAAGATGCAAAGCTGTGTAACATAGGCATGTGAAAATCAGTGCTGTATCTCCTGATGACATCTCCAAGAGGAAACATTTAGAATAAAAAGAAGTGGACCTGTATTGATCTGTATTATTTATTAGTTTATCTTCATATCTTCCTATATTTTTCTACATATATATATATAAGGTCTGTACTGTAAATATATGTAAATATTTGGCAGTTGTATAGATGGGTGTGTGCAGTGTAAGGCTGCGTGGAAAAATGTTTTGGGGCTTTTTGTGGATTATATGAAATAAGCTTGTTTTTAGACACAATTGTGTAGTTGCACTTCAATTTTGTTGTATGTTTGTACTATGAAAAATAGGTTTGTATTCTATTCTATTCTATTCTATTCTATTCTATTCTATTCTATTCTATTCTGTGTATGTAGTGAACTGTTCTGTTCACGCCACAGCTGTCATGGCTCCCAGCTTGGCCCAGGCTTACAGGAAGAGGTGGTGGATGGCAGTCACGGCCATCGTGGAAAACTTGTTCTTCTCTGCGGTCCTGTTGGGATGGACGTCTCTACTCATCATGCTGAAAAAGGAAGGTTTCTACTCTCACCTTTGCAAAGGTAAAACTACGACCTCACCTTCTGTGGTCAGTTATAGCTCTGACATGCTGCCAATGGAAAATGTGCATAAAGCTATTTCAGAGCTGCAGTTTTATAAAACATAACTTTATGTCTATACATTACATCTGTGCTGATTGAACTGCAACACTGTCCAGAACCACAGTCCATAAATGTGGCATTTGTCATGGCACAACTCAGGCAAGTTTGGCTGTCATGCTGTGGTGGGTAGCGCCAGGTGGGATTGGCAATCGAAATGATAAATGCCGTTCCAGTGTGAGAGGTGCGGTGGATGCCGGGGACACCATGTGAAACTTCATGTGCATTTTTGTTTTTTCATCTTTGTCCTGAATAAATTGACTGAATACAAAATGGGCCGAGATCTGCCGCCAGAGCTAGCTAGGTCAGCTAGGTCGGATCCCGTACTGGGAGGGGATTCAAAGAACGGACTGCCCAGAGAGGCACCCGCCACGACAGAGCTTGCAACCACAGGTAGGCCCTTACCATCCTACGCAGTTGACGGCCAGACTTTTTATATGCACAGCATCAGCCCTAGACCGGGCCGGTGGCTGTAAAGCGGTTGACATGCCGCCGAAACGGTGTCGTGACATATAATTGGGGGCTTACGTCCGGGATTTTATCCGGAAGGAATCGTAACTAACTTTGATTGGGGTTATCTGGGAATTGTGGACCGTCTATTACAGAAATGACTTGCGAACAATTTAGGAGGCTTAAAAAAGACGAATTGATAGCTTGGGCAAAAGAAGAAGAAGAGGTTTTATTGGACGACGGTGTGGCTAAGCCTGTTATAGCCTTACGCTTGATGGAAATTTTGCAGTTGGAAGAATTATGGGCAGAGCAGAAAGAATTTAGAGAACTAGCAGAGCAGAAGGAACAGCATAATCAAGTTGAAAAAAGAGAGAAAGAATTACGTGAAGAAAAAGAGAAGGAGCGGTATCACTTAGAAAGGAAGGCCAAATTAGTAGTGGAGAAAACTATGGCTGCAGGGCGGAAAGGGGATCATGGTATTTATGCCCATATTTGATTAGAGTGCTGTGGAGGTTTTCTTTGAAATGTTCAAGAAAGTTGCAGCAGAATGTGATTGGCCAGAAGAAAAGTGGGAGCTGTTGGTTCAGAGCTCCCTGACCGGTAAGGCGCAGAGAACAGTTGCTGCTCTAGATGGTAGAAAGAGGTTAGAATATGATGCTGTTAGAAAAGCTGTACTTGAAGCACATGGCAGTTGTCCAGAAGCTTATAGGAGACAGTTTCGTAAATTGAGGAGGCAGCAGGGTGAATCATATTTGGATCTGCGGCATTGGCAGGAGATAGTCTTTGACCGTTGGGTCACTTCATCCCATGCCTTTGATTATCAGAAGTTGAAAGACTTGATGTTGTTGGAACAGTTTAAAATGAGTGTCCCCAAAGCGATAGAGATTTATCTTGGTGAGCGTGAAGTAGATAGTTCCAGACGGGCAGTGGAGCTGGCTGATAGCTTTGAAGCAGCACATGGAGGTAGGATTGGAGTTGGGAGACAGAGAGTTTATGACGATGGAGGTGACTCTGACTATTAAAGGGCGAATGTAGGGGGAATGGGACGTTTCTCAGGGACTGACAGAAGTTTTCCACGACCGACTCCATGGTCAGTAGGTTTAGTTTCCACCTCGAATAAAGGTCAAGGGTCTCCTGCAGACTTACGCTGTTTTTGGTGCAATAAACTGGGTCACAAAAAGAATCAGTGCCCTAGCTTAGTTAAGCGTAATGCTCCAAACCCAGTGGGACTCATGACCATGGATGAAGAGTCTGTGAATGAGCTGAAGGGTTATGAGGGATTCCTGTCTGAAGGGACTTTTTCTAGTGTTTGGGTGGGACTAGGAGTACCAGTTATTATTTTGAGGGACACTGGTGCTAAGCAAACATTAATCAGGAGAGGAGTGGTGGAACTTCCCAGCTCTTGTTTCACTGGGCAGTGTACTGTGGTACAAGTAGTGCGAGGGGGTTATGAGGTCTTACCCTTGTATCAGTTGTACCTGAAGTCTGAATTAGTAACAGGACTAATCAGTGTAGCTAAGGCCCCAAATCGTCCCTTTAAATCGATAGACCTCATTATGGAAAATGATGTGGCGGGAATCAAAGTCGCTCCAGTGGTTTCTGAGTATCCAGTAGACTCTCCTGAGATCAGGTACTTGGAAGTTGAGTTTCCAGAGGTCTTTGCCTCTTACGTAGTTACTCGGGTATGTGGTAAGAGGATTGCCATAGAGGAAGAAAGGAACCAAAGGGAAGGAGAACAATCCCTTGGGGACCTGTCTGACACTTTGGCATGTGGATGGGATGACGACAAGGAAGCAGCAGGGAAATTTAAAAGGCAGTCCCCTGGAAGACAAGGCTTTAAGCAGTAAAGATGAGAGAAAACCACAGACCGGGTTGGGGGAAAATGAGTTGCCTTTGAGTTGTGAATCTCTGGTGGAGAAACAGCGGGAGAATCCTTCTTTACACTATTCTTTGAGAATGGCAGTAACAGAACAAGAGGCTAAGGAAGTACCAAAGTGTTATTATTTCAAAGACAAACTATTATTTAGGAAGTGGAGGCCATCTATCAGGCCAGCAGATCCTGATTGGACTGTCTTAGAGCAGGTGGTATTGCCTAAGTGTTACCATCATGAGTCCCTGCTTGGGGGTGAGGAAAACCTTGAAAAGGGTTACTTGCCATTTTTATTGGCCTAGTGTATGGAAGGACGTGAAAAGGTTTTGCCAGTGTTGTCATGTTTGCCAAGTAGTAGGTAAGACAGGGGTCACGACATCGGTGGCCCCTTTATAGCCTTTACCTATTGAGGAGGAGTCTTTTGCCCATATGATAGACTGTGTGGGACCTTTTCCCAAAACCAAAAGGGGAAATAACTACTTCTTAACCATCCTTGATGTTGCTACTAGATTTTCCAGAGGCTATTCCTTTGCGGAACATCTTCTTAAATTCTTTTCTTGGGCTGGTTTGCCACATTCGATTCAATCTGACCGGATGGCTGATCTGAAGATATCTCCTAGATATTCTTCTGCGTATCATCCTCAGTCACAGGGGGCTATAGAAAGATTTCATATAACCCTAAAGAATATGATAAAAACGTGTGTGGATGCCCATCCTAAAGAGTGGGATGAAACTTTGCCATTTCTTTTGTTCGCTATCAGTGACGCTCCAACCGAGTCACTGGGTTTTAGCCCATTTGAGCTTATCTTTGGTCATGAGGTCAGGGGACCTTTGCATTTGTTTAAGGAGAAGGTGGTCAAACCGGTCAGGCCGGGTGATGTTGTACAGTATGTGTCATCTTTCAGGAAAAAGCCACAGTCAGCTGGTGACGCAGCTAGGAAGCCTTTAACGACAACCAAAATGCGGATGAAAGCTAGATATGATCGCAAGGCAGTAAGGAGGATTTTTGCCCCAGGAGATATAGTATTGGTGTTAAATTTGGGTCCCAGAACACCATTGGGACCTGGGTTCATGGAACCATACAGAATTTTGAAGAGGGTTGGAGATTTGAACTACATTTTTAGTACTCCAGGGAAAAGAGCAAAAACGCGACTGTGTTACATTAATGCCCTGAAGGCCTATGAGAGCCCAGTAACTGCAATGGGCTGTGCTGTCTCAACTTGACTTGAGGTGGAAGGGGACACAGACTGAGAATAATTTTAACTGATTACAAAATGGGTCGAGATCTGCCGCAAGAGCTAGCTGGAGTCAGCTAGGTTGTATCCCGTACCGGGAGGGGATTCAGAGCACGGACTGCCCGGAGAGGCACCCACCACGACAGAGCTTGCAACCACAGGTAGGCCCTTACCCTCCTACGCAGTTGACGGCTAGACTTCTTTATATGCACAGCATCAGCCCTAGACCGGGCTGGTGGCTGTAAAGCGGTTGACATGCTGGCAGAACGATGTCGTGACACATTATTTTGTGTATTTACTTTGTATTTACATTTGTAGTTTCAGTGCTGCTCCAGAGTGCAACAAAAGTATAGTCAGATTCTTGTTGCATATTGGTTCACAAGATTAAATTATGTTCTTTTCCCAAGTCCTCAGTTGTTTCTCCTACTACCTTTCCGAAACCTCATTACTCTTTTCCTTGCTTTCTAATACATAAAGAGTTAAGAAAAGCTCATTAGAATAAGTTATTCTTATTTGAATCTGTCCCAACTTCTTGAAGATGTAGGAGTCTTTAGGAGACCAGACGCTTAAAGATGAAAATCCCCTGTCACTGTCACTGCAGTGTATAGGATACCATCATAAACCAGTTACCAGTTACCTGCTGAGATGTAGCAGCAATCACACTCTAAACATTCCAGCTGTTCTTATGCTTTGTTTATGAAGGTTGTCCACAATGTTTTTTCCACTTCATCCAGAAAACCAGACTGCGGAAACCAACAGGACTTCCATAGAGCGTATCAGTTGGAGAAGCTGTGTGGCACAAGAAGAGATGTTAAACCTTGGCTTCACCATTGGTTCCTTCCTTCTAAGTGCAGCTACGTTGCCTCTTGGCATCTTGATGGATAAATTTGGGCCACGCCCACTCAGACTCATTGGCAGGTGTGATGTGTTCACATTAGATTAAAAGTATTGGAAGCACTTTTCCCAGAATACTTGCTTATTTTTGCCACAACCCATAAGACTCATTGTTGTTGTTCTACAGTCATTTGGCAGATGCTTTTATCCAAAGCGACTTACATGTGATAAGAGCTCAATTGAACACAGCAATTAACCTAACATGCATGTTTTGTGATGTCCTTAGCAATGTTCACTACACCTTTTCTTGACTTTTTCCCTGACTTCTTATCAGACACACTAAGTAAGGGATCATTTTTCTAAAATTTGTCCACATATCGCCTGTCATCATGGGTTTAAAAACTCTTGAGCCATACATATGCTTCATTTTCTGCCATCATTATAATTTAGAGAGGAGACCTCATGTAATGCCAGATTGCATGTTTGAATCTGTTTATTTCTTAACTTTTCTATCCTGCCACAACTTCTCCTCATGAGATCCATACTTCTGTTGTGATATTGGTTTATTGGGGCCGAACTCCCTAATGTGTCTTTCTGTGTTTCAGTTCATGTTTTGCAACATCCTGTGCGATCATGGCAGCTGCTACATACGACCCTGAAGGTGGGTACGAATTACACACTCGTATGAACCCATTTAAACCACAGACAAACGTCTCCTCTCACATGCAGCCAACCAGGCTGTGTTTGCAGTTGACCTATAGTTACTGTGAGATAACATTTTACTACATAAATATAGATGTTTGACATATGGAAACATTAACATCTATTCATAAGACAGGACCACTGATCATTTTGTAAAAACACTTTTACTGTTAAATGAACATTACATGTAAAAAAAAAAAATTTAAAAAAAAAGAAAAACAAAGGTAAACGTCAGAGTTCAACAAAGCTGTTTAAAAGTTTAAACGATTAAAAAATGAGGAGGTTGTATACTCTTTGTAGCTGATAGCTTTTTTCATTTATCCCATCAGTGCTCTCTGTCCTCATCTTCTTTGCTGTCTCCTTCAATGGCTTTGGAGGAATCTGCCTGACCTTCACCTCACTCACAGTGAGATTCCTCTTTCCTCTTTCCTAAACGATATCTTCAATCAGGGGTGGTAGCTCTGTTCCTCAAGGGCCCAACCATGTTGAACCAACATGGTCAAGAAGTCAAGTAGATTTTTGGTTATTTCAACCACATGTTATTATACAGTTGAGATTAATTTACTTTTCCAAGGACCTGTTCGTGCTATATCTAACATTTAGACAAGATGATAAGACAAAGACAATTATCTATATTACAAAAAAAAAATCAGACCCCCACTACATCCTGCCGCACCATTATTCTGATTACGTATATTGACATAAATGACTATCAGGAGATCAGGGTTTCAGATGTTGTGCTTTCTGGTTTTTGCACTGGGAGAGATCAGTGTCCATGTGCTTGATGGTGACCTGGATTAGAATGACTGGCAGGAATGGCCTCTCTGATCTGAACCTGTGTAGGTTTTGTTATTTGGCCTTTGTTTGTTAATCACTAACAATATATTCCGGCATAGAGAGGTCCATCTACCTGGTACTACGCCACCAGATCAATGAGTAAGGATATCTTTAGACCTTTAGCTGTATGACCTAGATGGCTGAGAAACTTTGGTAAGCAGGGGCAGACCTAGAAGATAATCACCACCAATGGGTCTGATGTCGGGAGCAGCTGCCAGACAGGCCAGCTAAACTCAAACTCTGAGAACTCAGGAGAAGAAGCACCAGACACCAGATGTAGTTAAAAGAAAAATGGCACCAGATATGGACAAGACACCCACTAAAACATTGAGGACAGAGGCCCAGATCTGCTAAAGGTTTATGTGTACTAAAACGTTTTTACACTCATTGTACACGCAAAAAAAAAAGTTTAAAATAGTAAAACAGATTTACTAACAGTGCACACTGAGGGTTGTGTCTTGCACAAAATAACACATCTGCTTCCAGTTTGTATGTTACTGATCAATGATATCAGTGATCATTTGCCAGTTTTTGCAATTTATAATAATAACTATAACAAAAGCAAGAGAGACCATATGTTGAAGTACAAGTGGGTTAGAACAGAAGAGACAATAAATGCATTTAAAAATGAGTTGCTAACATGTAATTGAGAAACTATAATGGAAGAAGTAGATGCTGATAAAGCATATGAAAAATTCTTAAGGATATTTAAATTATTATGATAAATATTGCCCAATGAAAAAATATAGAAGTAAATATAAGTATAATTATTGCCCATGGATTACAAAAGGGTTACAAAATGCCATCAAGAAAATAAAACAGTCTATACAGAGAATTTATACAAGATAGAACAATCAAAGCTGAAGTAAAAAATAAGAAGTATAAAAATAAATTAACCACCATAATGAGAACATAAGAAAAAATGTTATAGTGAAATATGATATAAAACAGACACAATATAAAAGAAATTTGGAAAATATTCATTGGTATTATGGGTCAAAAGAAATCTCATTTTCTGATTAATTTACTGATAATGACAAAATAAATTACATAAATTATATAACTAATAGCTTTAATGAGTTCTTTGTTATTGTTGGACCAAAGTTGGCAAGAGAAACTAATGAAAGTGGTGTGCCTAGAGATGATGAATAAATAAAAACAAACAATTTTAGCTTGATGTTTATAAGTGAAATTGAAAAAAACAAGATAGTAAATATCGTAAGCAAATGCAAAAATAAGACATCAACAGACTGGAATGAAACTGACATGACAATACTCAAAAAAGTTTTTCAGGGAATTTCTAAACCATGAACACATATTTGCAATTTATCATTTTAAACAGCTACATTTCCAAGTAAGATGAAATGTATGTTGTTCAAAACAGGAGACAATACCAATTTACAAATTAAAGGCAAATTTCAATGCTTTCACAGTTTTCTAAAATCCTGGAAAAGTTATTTATAAAAAAGATTGGATAAATTTATGAACAAACATAATATTTTATCAAATTGGCAGTATGGATTTAGAAATAACAGATTATTAATTGGTCTCAAAAAAGCATTTGACACAACTGGATTATATTTAAAGCTAATACAGCTCATACAAAAGAAGTTTCCAGATCAGAAGCTGAGAGTTTGCTGGACATGGGGAAAAAAAATCTAAACACTATTTTCATGTTGGAGCTGTGTGAATTGGATTAGTATGGGGATGTTTGCTGAAAATAGAACTTTGCAGGAACATGGCTAAATACCATTACTCATCCAGATCATAGCTGTACCTCCACATGACCGTATTAAAAACAAATAATTTAAAAAATAATTTGGACTTATTTTCTCAGAACTCAGTCACTTGATTTAGACCTGTTTTCATAGATCAGGTTGCTTGTTTCTGTCACAGGATCTGGCAGCAGAGTCAGGACAGCTGCACACAAACTCAACTTTGGATCCTTTTCTTAAAATATTGGGACATTATAGCAACATTTACTGCCCACTGTGAGACATGCAGTAGACCTGACACACTTATCACTCTAGTGTGCAGCTGGTGCGAATAACAATCAGAATATTTTCTAAAGTAGAATACAGTGAAGGGAATCCTGCTGTGGAACGTTCATTAAACCAAAGTCCAGACCAAGCGGACTGAACAGAGCTGTGAAGTCTGCTCTTCACTCTGTGTGTATTTTAGAAGTAGCACATGCTGTTCCCCGTGTTCTGAATTCTCAGGCAGCCTCTCAACCAATCAGGGACCCAGCCTAGCAACCCCCACCTCAAAAACCCCCCAACACACAAACACAACCCCACCGGACCTGGACCCCAGTCCTCAACTTCCTGGCTCAACTGGAGTGTTCAGGACGATGTGTCTCATACTGCAGAATCTTATTGATAAGTTTTTACATGTCTAGTCAGTAGGTAATTATATTCCAGTTAAACCTCTAACATATATGATCATTCTTCAGTTGGATGATGGGATGTATGTATGTATGATGGATGGATGGATGGGTGTAATCTTTAAATAGCATTAAATTCATTTCAGCATTGTTTATATAGAGCCACTTCATAAATATGTAATCTCAAGACACTTTACAATTCAAACCAATTCATAATAAATAGCCTAAGGAAAACAGATTGCATTGAATTTTGACTTCAATCCAATACCCCATCCTGAGCTGCAAGAGGCAACAGTGAAAAGGAAAAAAAACTCCCTTTTAACAGAAAGGAAAAACCTCCGGCAGAATCCAGTTTAGGGAGGGCAGTCATCTGCCTGAACTGGTTTAATTTAGGTGGAGAGGAAAGGAAAGAAAGGCCAAAAGACACTGCAACTTTTATCCGGGAAAACCTGCAGAAGATGGAGAAATACTTTAATTACGTTAATACTGTCATATTTTTCTATATGAAACATAAGGGTCTGAGAGATGAAAAGGAAGTACATAGTGCATGGCCCTTCCATTTGGAACCCAAACTTATGGCGGCATAAGTAAGAAATGGCAAGACCCCCTGCGTATAAGATTTATCAAAAAGGAAGGTCTTTATCTTGTTCTTTTAGGTAGAGAGGTTGTCTGCCTACTGAACCCAATTGGGAGCTGGTTCCATAGAAGAGCAGCCTGATAGCCAAATGCTCTTCCTCCTATTGTACTCTTAAAGACTGAGAACCACAAGTAGACCTGCAGTTTGAAAGCGAAGTTCTCTGTTTAGATTTTATGGGACTAGGAGATGCTCGATGCACAAGCGAGCTTGGTCATTGAGAGCTTTATATGTTAGAAGAACAATTTAAACAAAATCATAAAATTAATAGGGGCCAATGGAGAGACACTAAAACTGGAGAAATATAGTCATTCCTGCTTTTCTCATCCGAACCCTTCCTAACACTTTTGAGGGTATATTTAGCCCATAAATAATGAACTGCAGAAATCCAAAATCACCTAATTTTGTTGCAACACTCTGAGACAGGATGTCCCTAATTTTTTGCAATATTGGTTAAATAAGGTGTTTCTAGAAACTTGTTTTAAATGTGAGCGGAAAGACAAGTGCAAGAAATAAATGCCATCCAGATTAATTACATAGCTCAAAAATCTTGTCCTAAGTTTTTCAGGCCCATTTGCATCCCAATTTTTATATCATGCTGTCTGATTATATCATCTAAGAGAGCATGTATAATGTGAAAAGCATTGGTCAAAGTACGGAACCCTAAGGAACTCCATGACTTACTCTGGTTTGTGAGGAAAATTAGTTATTTACATTAACAAACTGAAATCTGTCAGATAAATATGACTGGAACCAGCCTAATGCAGTCCCTTTAATCACAATAACATCCCAGCCTCTGTAGCAGCCTCTGTAGCAGAATGTTGTGATTAATGGCGTCAATTGAATTTCCCCTCGGGGATGAATAAAGTATCTTTGATTTGATTTGAAATGCAGCAGTGAATTAAGACAAGTACAGACAGGAGTCCTTCATCTGAGGCCATAAGAACATCATTAGTGACTTTCACCAGTGCTGTCTGGAAGGGAGGTTGGATATTGGTCTATAATTAGCTAAAACTCCTGGATTGATTTCATGTTAAGAGAATTATCTGGTTGAGATGGGTTGAAACTATTTCTCTTTAAGGGGCCATTACCCAGAAATTGCACTTTTTCCAAGTTAAAACGTGTGTATTGGTGTTGACCAGAAGTGTTTAACATCCCCGGAAGCCTTTCTCGGAGTTTTTCCATCTCGGCGCTTTGTTCACAGCAAAACTGTCCACAAGAGAGTCTCGCAAACGCTTATTTTTTTTGTTTGCCCCTGTGATTTAATCAAAAGCTGTTGGAACTGTTAGTAACACTAGTGAGCAGGGTTATATGAAGAGGCTGTGGGACATATGGATACTTCGATACCCACAGTCCACAATGACACTGTTCCAACAATGTTCCAACATACTCTAACACAGAAAGGGGGACCACTTGGGGGAAAGGTATGGGGGAGATAACATCAACTCCCCCATTGAGAATGGATACCAAACCCCAGAGATAGAGATAAGTAAAGGAAAGCCTCAGCCTCAGAGACAGCATCATAGCTAAGATGAGAGTGAGGCACCCCCAGGCAAGAATTAGTGATGTACCATAAAGCCTTCTAACTGAGGTGAATGCAGCAATAAGTAAAGTCCCTACTGCAAACATTACTGAAACCAATGCGCTGATATACAGTACAGCAACAGTGATCCTGGAAAAGCTTGGCTGACATAACATCAAGGGAAAGAAGGAGGCACCATGGAAGAGGAGGTTAGAAACCAAGATCAAGGCAACTCAAAGGGAAGTTAGTCAACTGTCAGTTCAGTCAGAACTCCAGAAGGGCACAACCATGAAAAGGGTGCCAGAGAGGTACAGCCAGATGTCCATACCTGAGGCCCTGGAAACTGCCAAACAACGACTCCAAGCATTGGCTGCGCGACTGAAGAGACACAAGAGAAGTTGAAGCCAGAAGAATAAACTGGCTCTTCTCAACTAACCCAGCTAAAGTGTACTCCCAGTGGCAGGGTAACGCTACACAAGCTGACCCACCAAGGCTGGGGACAGAACAATACTGGAAAGGCATATGGTCTTCTCCCATATGGCATCACATAACAGTGGCATCACATAACAGTGAAGCACAGTGGTTAAAAGACCTCAGAGCAGACCACAGCTTCCTCCCTGAACAAGACCCAGTTACCATCATGGTGGCAGAAATCCAGCACAGACTCTCAGATATGAAGAACTGCTCTGCGCCTGGCCCTGATATGATCCATGTCTTCTGGCTAAAGAGGCTGACTTCCGCCATGAACGCCTGGCAGCACAAATGAACCAGCTCCTGAGGGATGGGACTCACCCTGAATGGCTGACCAAGGGAGGAACAGCCCTGATACTGAAAGACCACCACAAGGGATCAGTCCCATCCAACTACCGGCCAATTACATGCCTCTCCACATCATGGAAGCTCCTGTCAGGCCTCATAGTGGCTAAGGTAAGTGCATCAATACATGGCAGAGACACAGAAAGGCATTGGCAGAGGAACCAAACACCAGCTGCTGGTTGACAGAACAGTCACCCGAGACTGCAAAACCAGACAGACAAAGCTGTGCACCGCCTGGATTGACTACCAGAAAGCCTACGACTCAATGCCACACACATGGATCCTGGAATGTCTGAAGCTGTACAAGATCAACAGCAACATAAGGACCTTCGTTGCAAACTCAATGAGGCTGTGGCAGACCACCCTGGAAGCCACCTTCAAGCCAATTGCACAAGTCTCCATCAAATTTGGCATATATCAAGTAGATGCCCTGTCCCTGCTGCTGTTCTGTATAGGCCTGAAGCCCTTCAGCCAACTAATCAACAAAACTGTCCATGGATACCGACTCAGGAATGGGGCCACCACCAGCCACCTCCTGTACATGGATGACATCAAGCTGTATGCCAGGAGTGAGCGAGACATCAACTCACTGATCCACACCACCAGGAACTACAGCAGGGACATCGGAATGCCATTCGGACTGGAGAAATGTGGGCGAATGATAACAAAGAGAGGGAAGGTAATCCATACAGGTTTAACAGATCTGGAGGAAAGCTACAAGTACCTGGGCATACCACAGGCGAATGGCAACCATGAAGCCACAAGGAAGCTAAATACCTGCAATGAGTGAGGCAAGTACTGAGAAGTCAGCTCAATGGAAGGAACAAGATCTGGGCAATTCACAGCTATGCCCTGCCAGTGATCCAATATCCTGCTGGGATAATAAGCTGGCCAAAGGAGGAGGCTCAGACCACAAAACGCGTCAAAACACAGAAGCTACTCACCATGCACTAGAACAATCGATTCCCAGATCTACCATACCAGGCAGGATCCCAGGTACAGACTATGCAAAGGGGGCCCTAAAAGAATCCAGCACCTTACAGCAGGGTGCAAGATACTGGCAGGCATAGAATACATGGAGCGCCATAACCAAATAGCCAGCATAGTAAACAGGAACATCTGTGCAGAATATGGACTGGAGACCCCTAAGTCCCAGTGAGAAACTCCCCCCAAGGTGGTGGAGAATGAGAGGGCTAAGATCCTCTGGGGCTTCCAGATCCAGACAGATAAAATGGTGGTGGCCAACCAACCGGACATTATGATCATGGATAAGCAGCAGAGGAAAGCCATAGTAATCGATGTATCCATCCCAGATGATGGAAATATCAGGAAAAAGGACCATGAGAAACTGGAGAAGTACCAAGGCCTCAAGGAAGAACTGGAGAAGGCCTGAATCTGTTCAGAAAAGTCCAGTCCAACGAACAGCCAAGATACTGCATGGGACCTTCAAGCTCCCAGGACTCTGGTAGAGAATCAGAGAGAGAGCTTGAGAGATGAACAGCCCTATCCTGGAGAGATGGGAGGGGTGGGTGAGAGAGGGGTTTTTTCATACACACATATACATATATATATATATATATATATATATATATATATATATATATATATATATATATATATATATATATATATATATATATATATATATATATATATATATATATGTATATATGTATATGTATATATATGTATATATGTATATGTATATATATGTATATATATATGTATATATGTATATATATATATATATATGTATATATGTATATATGTATATATATATATATATATATATATATATATATAGATAGATAGATAGATAGATAGATAGATAGATAGATAGATAGATATATGTGTGTGTGTGTGTGTGTGTGTGTGTGTGTATATATATATATATAAAATGATGTTTTTCTCAGCAGATACATACAGATACATATTTCCAGCAAAAGAACTATATCCGTGAGTGGCAAATCCACCATCCACAGGACTTTTTCATAACTAGTTTAACTATTGTGTTTTTTGTAATTAGTCAAGCCATGAACTCAGAACTATTAGTTTTATGCAGATTTTGACTGACATGACCAAAGCAAAATATATCAAATTAAATCAGAAAATTTTATAGAGCAAATGCTGCATTTCCAGTATTTGCAGTTTGATTATTGCAATTAGAGATGCTATTCTGATGTGGAGAAAGGACAAATTGTAGTGGAGTTTAAACTAATATCTATGACAATGTTAATTCTGTTATGAGAAATGGAAAATGGTAAATACATTTTTTGATTAATGAAGCTTTTAGATGTGAGTTTCCAGTGAGCTTGTAGGCCTGCAGTCATCTATATGCAGTCCGCAGTAATATATATACAGTCCACTCTGATCTACATTTAGGGGAACTGGCAGCCTCATAGCTATGTTTATAGTTGGTCTGAAGGTCTGCTGACACAAAGACCAACTAACAGATGTTCCATTAATAGGACACAGTCTTGCCTTCTGTTCACTGTGAAAAATATAATCTTAAATTATGAATAAATTGAACCTAAAATCCCTTATCACACACCCCCAACCCCGATACGGACTGCAGAAATTACAGCTGGTCTGATAAGGATCAGGTCCAAGCTTTGCTCCTCATGTGGACTATCAACAAGGTCAATATTCACAACACTAAAGGTCTCATTGAAATAACAAAACAAACACCCACGCATTAATACACAACACAAGCTCTGTGTGTTTGTGTGTGTGTGTGTGTGTGTGTGCGTGTGCAAATCATCCAAAATTCCTTTGACAGAAAAGCTGAAACACCACCTGCTGGTGATGGTGCTGCATTGCATATTCATCAAACAGGTGATTGATATAGATATGTATATGTGCGTGCGTGAATATATATATATATATATATATATATATATATATATATATATATATATATATATATATAGATATATATATATAGATATATATATAGATATATATAGATATATATGTATATACATATATACATATGCCCAACAAGAAGAAAGTTCTGCCAGCCTGATGTGTGGAGAACTGTCTTCAACCACGTCTGTGAGAACAATCACAAGAATCACATTTCATATACAGTGGTTTGGGAGGCTATTAAAACCTGAGATGTACCACTGTGCAGTATGATAGATTCTGTCCAGAGCATGCACAAACTACAAAGATACATGTTTTTAGAAGTGAGTAATAGTGTTCTGTGACAGTTTAAAAAAATAAATAAATATCACTAAACTTTGTGTTTTGCACCAACTGTAAGGTCTGAAATGCATCCTTCGTCAGGATTCCCTAAGTACTTACTGACATGCAGACTCAGTGTCATGGTTCTGGACAGTGAGAATATGACAAAAGTTCAACAGCTAGGATCTTTAATTTAAGAAGGTCATTCATTTTCTTTTCATTTGCATTTAAAACTAGTTTTTAAATTTCTGGACAACTAACTCTGCTGTCTCTGAAACAGAGCCTGATTATTCATTCATTCATTCATTTTCCGAACCGCTTATTCCAATTCAGGGTGGCGGGGAAGCTGGAGCCTATCCCAGCTGGCTTTGGGCGACAGGCAGGGTACACCCTGGACAGCTCGCCAGTCCATCGCAGGGCAGAGCCTGATTAGGAGATGCAAAAAAAAAAAAAAAAAGAATTCAGTATTAATATTTAATTATTCAGATTATTAAGTTAGATAAACAGCAAATTGAACCTTGTTTACTGTAACTGGATGTAAGGCCTTCATCTGGTCCTATCTCTCCTGTAGCTGCCCAACATGTTTGGGAATTTTAGATCAACCATCCTCTCCGTGATGTTTGGTTCTTATGCTTCTTCTGCTGTCACCTTCCCTGGAGTCAAGGTGTTTATACACACACACACACACACACACACACACACACACACACACAGACACACACACACACACACACAAACAACCGTACCTGGACTGCAATGTGTTAAGGAATCATATTTACAATCATATTTAGTCTCATATTCATGCATTACATACTGACTTCAGGACACATCTGCCTTCATCACTTCACACTGATTGACCATTTTTCAGATAACAGAGATGAAGCATTCGAGTAGAAGAAATGAAGATGCAAATGTCTGTTTCTTTCTTATCCTCCACACCTCCTATCTCATCCTCATCAGCTGGTTTACGATCTTGGAGGCTCCTTCCGGGTCATCATGTGGGTCTGGACTGTCTTGGCCTGCATGGTGTTTCTCAACTGCCTCCTGAACTGGCCCAGTGAATCCTTCCCTGCACCTGAAGACATCCGATACACGTCAGTTCAAACATTCTGTCTTTTCATTTTGACTTTATTCCCATCTCTGGCAGACTTTCTGACAAACTTCATGTTATTCAATGCTTGTGTGTCAAAGAAGGTCATGTTATTTACTTAATTTATCCTTGTTTGTTAAGTTGTCAAACAGATGCTAGTTCAGATTTAATTGAAGTCCAGCTCCATCCCAAAATACATCCGATTTATATTAAGGATAAAAAATTGTTCAAGTTAATTTTTTTGCTCAGTTTCCGGCAGAGATGCAGCTGAAATCCAAGCTGACCATTCTTAATGTCTGCTACATCATCACCTTCACCTGTACGTCCTCTGTTCATGTCCAAATCTCACACATGATGCTGGTACATTGATCATACTAATATACCGTGTTTTTAGTTATGTGGTGACAAAAGACACTACCTACTATTTTCACCCATCACAGCATTTTTAAAGTGAGGCCCCTGGTGGAATCCTCCGGTAAGGCTTACTACACTATGTGAACCAGGTTAGCCCCAAGTAATAGAGGAAATTTATTCTCGTTCTTAGTTTGCAGATGTTTTCCCAGTGTCCTTTCACTGCTCCCGTTTTTCCACATTCAAGTAAAAGCTGAAAACAGATGTCAATGTATTCCATTTCTACACAGCTTAATCCAATACAGGGTGGCAGGGAGCTGGAGTCTGTCCAGATACATACACCTGAACCTGTCCCAGGACTAACACAGAAACAGGTGTTTAGGGTAAAACTGAACATACATTGTTCAGTTCTAAGACACTGTCCTACATAAATGTCGTCTTCTTTCTGATTCTGACCTTGGACTGTGAGTCCTAGGTCAGAAATCTGCTCTGTCTGGACAAATATACCTGCTATAGGTGACCTGGTGAGACTGTGCTCCAGGACAGGGACTACAGTTTGGATCAGTGTAAAACACGATGATGAAGCCTCATATTGTGTTTGCTACTAACAGAACTGGCCAGAAGTCAGGCTCTAGTGACTTTTAGTCACAGGATCTGCTGGAGTGTATAGTGAGAACCAATTTAACAGCTGTGAAAATTAAACCAATCATCATGTGCTCTGTGACCATTGATCCCAATCTGATCTCATACTGAAAGTAGACTGCAAAGATGCTTTACTGTATGCTTGTCCAGAACTGCTGGAAAGAGTGGCAGTTTTCTCCAGACCTCCTCTTGACCCTGCCCTCTATATTTTCTTTCTTTTTGGTGTCAACAGTAAAAAGGTGAAACTAAACGGGGTTGTGATTGAGGACAGGAAAACCGGGGACAGGTACATGACACATGTGACCATCATGGAGGAGACAATAGGGTCCTGTCAGCCAAAATCGGAACACAAAGACTCTCAAACCACATCCACAGGTAGAGTTCCATCTGGAGATTTCTTTCTTCGCCTCTGCAGAGCTTCATTTATCTGCTGCTATAATAGAGGCTTTGCTGCAAAAGAAAAAAAAAAATGCCCCTTCCTGATTTCTTACTAGTTTGCATACTTGTTTCAGATCACCACAAAAACACGACCATTTTCATGTCATGAAAATGGCATGACCTTGGAAGTCTCCCATAGATGCCATTTCTGCCTTGTCTATTTTTTATCGTTGAATCATAAACATTGACCAACATAACCTGAATGAATACAAAACAAAGTTTTTAAATAGTAATTGTATTTATTAAGTTACAAAAAACTCTTTAAGCCTTCATGACCCTATGTGAAAAAGTATTTGCCCCCTCAACCTAATACCTGTGACAACTGGCCATGATTCTTTTACATTGCTGTGGAGGTAAACTTGTTTGTTTTGGGTTGTTGTCCTTTTGCAGGACCCAAGTGCACTTAAGCTTGAGGTGACAAACTGTTGGCTGAATGTTGTACTTCAATTTTTTTGGTATGAGGTGAAATTCATAGTTCAAATCAATCATAACAAGTCATCTAGGTCCTGAAGTAGTAAAAGGAACCCCCAGACCATCACTCTACCACCATGTTTGACTGTTGGCATGACGTTCCTTTTATCAAATGCTGTATTATTTTTTATGCCAGATGTACCAGGATGCACACTTTCCAAAAAATTTAACTCTTGTCTTGTCAGTCCAGTTGGGAACCATCCAGCTTTTTGACAGATGTGAAATGAGGCTTTGTGTTCTTTCTGGTCAGTAGTGGTTATAGCCATGGAAGTCTCTCATAGATGCCCTTTCTGCCCAGTCTCTTTATCATTGAATCATTAACATTGACCTTAAATGAAGCCTACAGTTCTTTAGATGTTGTTCTGGGTTATTATGTGACCTCTTGGATGAGTCGTTGTTGTGCTTTTGTGATGATGTTGCAAGGCCAACCACTAATGTTTGCCATTGTTCCCAGTTTTCCCCATTTGTGGATAATGGCTCTGACAGTGGTTGGCTGGAGTCCTAAAGCCTTAGAAATGGCTTTGTAACCCTTTCCAGACAGATAGATTTTAGTCTCTTTGTTTCTCACTTGATTTTTTTTTTAGATTGCAGCTTATTGTGTTTTTTTAGATTTCACAGCCAACTGTCTCAGAAAAATTCCATTTTAATTCAGTTCAGTTCAGCTTTATTTTTATGGCGCCACTTCACAATAGTGTCATTTCAAGGCACTTTACACAGACACATTAGACACATCAATTTGAACCAGTTCATAATGAATAGCTTAGTTAAGGAAAACCAGTGGATTGGACCAAATCTTGACTTGGATCTAATCCCCCATCCTGAGCTGCACAAAGCAACAGTGGAAAGGAAAAACTCCCCTTTGAACAGGAAGGAAATAACTCGACTCAGGGAAGATGGCCTGGACTGGTTGGGGTGGAGATGACTGGAAAGAGTCACAAACATGCATTGCAACTTTTATCCAGAAAGACATGCAGAAAGAGAAGGAATGTGTTAACAATGCCAACACTCCAATTTGTTTCTGCATGGAAGATAAGGACTAGAAAGATGAAAAGGAAGTACTCTGTGCATTATGGGACGTCCCTCAGAAGTCTGGACCTATGACAGCATAACTAAGGGTTGGCTAACCACACGCTACCTATAAGATTTATCAAAAGGAATGTCTTATGCTGGATATTTAAGGTAGAGAGGGTGTCTGTCTGCCAAACCCAAACAGGGAGCTGGTTCCATAAGAGAGAAGCCTGATAGCCGAAGGTTCTTCTTCCCATCGTACTCTCAGTGACTCTGGAACCACAAGTAGACTTGCAGTCTGAAAGTGAAGTGTTCTTTTTGGAATATATTGAACTAAGTCATTTCTTCATGGACCAGGTCTGGCAGTAATCACGCCTAGATATCATCACTGAATTTAATCTCAGCTTTCCAAAAACAGGGGGTTAATCACAGTTAAATTGTGACTTTATGAGGGTGGCACAGTTACTTTTTCAAATAGTCATGTAGGTTTGTAGGTTTGTCATGTAGGGAAGAGGTGGGGTGTGCAACCTTTTCCACAGTGAAAGCTATGAAAGGTCCTGTACCCTGGAAGCAGATATTATTCTTCTGGGTTATTGGTTTCTCCTCCTATCAGAATGGTAAACATCCTATGTTTTATTTATTTATTTATTTTCTGAACTGTTCTATGTCTTCCTGCAGCCTCAGTACCTCTCTGTCACTCTGTGTGCTCCCCCATCTTCCTATGGAGTGTTGTCGTCATGGCAATCACCCAGCTGAGGCTGATTTTCTTCATGGGTGCTATGAATAAGATGTTGGAGTTCCTAGTGACTCATGGTGACCCCCACCGTAAGGATGGACAGGAATGTAGACATAGTCTTCACTCAACTTTGAGTGGGATTATAGATACATGAATAATAATCATCATCTGTCCAGTTAATGATTATCTGATTTTTCTGTATCACACTTATAAAGTGTTTGCATTTCAGCATCAGAAGAGTTGCAGAAGGAGGTAAAGGAACAAGGTAACTTTGCTCACTGCCGATTCGGCCCTGGTTAGATACGGATGAGGATGAGATAGGAGGTGTGGAGTCTTAACTGTAATCTTGACTCTTCGTGTCCTTGCCAGTTGGTTTTTACTCGTCCCTCTTTGGTACGCTGCAGCTACTCTGTCTACTGACATGTCCTCTGATCGGCTACATCATGGACTGGAGGATGAAAGAGTGCGAAGAGGAAAACAGGCTAACTGTACAGAGGTGTGTACATTCAGATCAGGTGCAAATAGGACAGAGGTGTGGGCATTAATACATGGTGCAAACAGGAAAGAAGTGTGAAAATTTAAACCAGGTGCAAACAAGACAGCTGTGTGGATATTCAGACAAGTCACAAACAAGACAGAGGTGTGATCATTCAGACCAGGTGAATACTGGATATCACTGTCAAAATTTCAGACCAGGTGTAAACAGGACAGCAGTGTGGAAAGTAAGGCCAGGTGGACATTCTGACCAGGTGCAAACAGGATATCTCTGTGGACATTCAGATCATGTTCAAACTGGACAGTGGTTTGGACATTCAAACCAGGTGCAAAAAGGACAGAGTTGTAAACATTCAGACCATGTGCAGCCTGAAAAGTGGTGTGAAAATTAGACCAGGTGCAAACAGGACAGTAAAGGGCACTAGACAAGTTGCAAACTGGACATCACTGTGGCCATTTAGGCCAGGTGCAAATTGGACGGAGGTGGACATTGAGGTCAAGTTTATACTGGACAGCAGTTAGGAAAATCAGACTAAGTGCAAACTGGACAGTGCTGTGGACATCAAGACCAGGTGCAAAATGGGCCGAGGCGTGGGCATTCAGACCAGGTGCAAACTGGACATTTGTGTGGACATTCATTCAGGTGCAAATTTGACTGAAGTGTGGACATTCAGAATGGGTCCGAACTGAACAGTACAGTGGACATTCAGACCAGAAGCAAACTGAACAGTGGTGTGGACATTCTGACCAGATTAAATCAAGGCTGTGGTATAAATTTTCAGACCAGGTGCAATCAGGACAGTGGTGTGGACACTCAGAGCAGGTGCAAACAGGACACCAGGGTGGACATTTAAACGAGGGGCAAAGATGAAAGCAGTGTAAACACTTAGACTAGGTGCAAACTTGACAGCAGTGTGGACACTCAGACCAGGTGCTTAGTTACACAACCTGAAGAACCACCTTTTAGCCCTGAATCCTTTCTATTTGGACTTTAGTGGAAAAAATCAGGATCCCCCAAACAGGGACAAAAAGATCCAGAAGTTGACCAATGCCATGAGAGCTTTTACCTTCACCAACCTTCTTCTGGTCACCTTTGGAATAATTTGCTTGATTGACAACTTACCTGTTCAGGTGAGAGAACCAACATATATATATATATATATATATAAAATATAAGTAGTATAGGAGGTTTCCTTTAATGATGCTAACCTCTGTCTCTTCTATAGGTGGCTTCATTTGTTCTGCACACCATTGTGAGAGGATTCATCCACTCCAGCTGTGGAGGACTTTATGCTGCCGTGTGAGTTTTAAAGTGGAAAATCATCATGGGAATTGTCCTGGTAAAGAAGTCACCAAGGACAACCAGTACAGAGAACTATCAGCTGTCTGCAGCCCTTTCTTCTATTATTTATTCATTTATCTTTAGTTTATAACTATTATCTAAAAAAAAAACTAAAAAAAAACAAACTCAAATATTCATTCTGATGAGGAAACTGTTTTTTGTCTAGAAAGTTTCTGAAATGGGATCAGTGACCAATTCCAGCAGAGTTTAAACCCTTCTAGAACCAGATCAGTGCCCAGTTCAAGCAATCTTAATCTTCTTTATAAAAAACATTTTACAAATATTATTACTGTAATTAAAACTGATCTAAATGGATAAATGTACCCTCTTCTTGGATTAGCAGGGCGAGGTTGATTAGGATGAAAAAATTATTAAGGCTTCTTTACCGAATGTTCCGTCTTCACATTACCACAATCTGTGGTTTTGAGAAGTATATTTCTATATATGCAGAACATGGGAGGAAACCAAAAGTGAAAATAAAAACACTACAATAGAGGGGGATTAGCTCTACCAAACCTTATAATATGACTGGGCCTGCTTGCTCAAACAATCTATAATTGGAATAAAATATTCATTGGCCCCTGGTGTTGTCACCCATATTACTTACTAAAGTATTTTTTAGGAAATAGCCAAATCCCTGCAGATATTTAAAAATAGCTATATTTAACACCTTAAAACATGGTTCAATATATTTCTATTATGCATCCACCCTTCAACCTATAATTAATAACAATTTGCTTCCATCTGGTCAAGAGAAAAGTGTGTTTAACCCTTTAAGGTCCCTGTCTACCATTTGGTAGACCAAATGTTACCAGTTTGCAGTAACTTTGTTGAATTTCTTCAAAAGATTCTGGAAATAAACCTGCCATATATTAAACCACATCTAAGTGTTTGTTATAATACTACTGTTCCATATTTAAACCATTTCAGTGTTGTTACATTATTATTCACTTTTTCTTTTTAACCTGTCAACCATTTGCTAAAAAAAACATATTTTCTGTTTTTATTCTTGTCCAAAACAAATGGAAAAACTCAGAAAAAACATTTTTCTCTGGCCTTTTTGTCAGTGCAAAAGTTAAACGGTTAAAAACATTAGCAGTAGGTGCTAAAACCAATGGATACTTGTATAAGATTGAGGCACTCATGTCATTTCAGCAGCTCAGTATGTAATGTCCCACTCATTTTTTTTCTGGTTTTTGCATATTTATGTATTATACATTTTATTTGTACTGCTTTCAAGTGTCCTGATGATAAATATGTTTGTGTGTCAATGGAAGAAGGAGATGGGAATTTATTTTACTTGATGAGATAATGCACGTTTTTTTATACACTTTTGTAAAAAGATTTTTTTTTAAGAGATTTGTACAATTTTAAATATAGAATTGAAAATGTAAGCTGTTCTCTTGAGTCTTACACCAGAAAGTTTTCATCTTAACCCCTCACTACATTGTCTTGTAACAAAGCTACTCTTTTAACTGATGTCTTCTGTTTCAGTGGATTAAAGATAATACCCCAATAGTAACAGAATGGCACAGAGCTCCAGAGCTCTAATGGGATAGATGCATATTTTTTACAACTTCGACATCTGTTGTTGTCTTGTTAATGAGTTCAGTTTGTTATTTTGTAATGTGTGTGTGTGTGTGTGTGTGTGTGTGTGTGTGTGTGTGTGTGTGTGTGTGTGTGTGTGTGTGTGTGTGTGTGTGTGGTGTGTGCGTGTGTTTGTGTGTGTGTACATTTTTTGTTCTGGATAAAATCATTTAAATCTTTTTTTTTTTTAATGTTTGTGTTCATGGCCGCTCTGTGCTTCCATAGTGAATCATGCGTCATTTCCATATTCCGTCCCCAGGTATCCCGGCAACCACTTTGGGACACTGACAGGCTTGCAGTCCATGATCAGCGCTGCCTTCGCCCTCCTCCAGCAACCTCTGTTTATGCTAATGGTGGGGCAGCTCCGTGGAGACCCCTACTGGGTAAACCCCAGCCTCCCAACACACACACAAACACACACACACACATACGCGTAATTTAAATAAATCCAGAAGGTCCAACGTAAAGATCTCCTCAGTTGGTCTTGCAGGTTTAAGATGAGTCAGATTGATGGGTCAACATGTTTGGACTGAAATTAACTACAAGCTGCTGAGGAAACTTTGATTTGAATCAGGTGTGTTGGAATAGGGCAGTGTTTCTCAATTCTGGTCCTCAGGACCCACTGCCCTGCATGTTTTATAGGCCACCCTACCTTAACACACCTGAATGAAATAAAGGGCTTGTTAACAAACCTGTTAACAAGCCCTTTATTTCATTCAGGTGTGTTCAGCAAAGAACTTGATGAGGAAGTTAAAAAAAATCTGACTCATGTTCTGTGGAGGAGGGACATGTCTAAAACATGCAAGGCAGCTGGGCATGCGGACCGGAATTGACAGACACTGGATTAGAGAAACATGTAAAAACTTCAGGACTCGGCCCTCAAGGACCAAAGCTAGAAACCGTGGTCTAACAAATACTAGAATAAGTTCTGACTCATCTTTCTTACAACAGATCAACGTGGGCCTTCTGGTCTTCTCCCTGACTGGCTTCTTGCTTCCATGCTATCTGTTTTATCACCGTCGAAACCTGATCAGGAAAAAGGCAGGTGGAGATACAGCAGCTACAAGCAACGTTCAAGGCCATTAAGAAACTGGAACTGCTGAGAATCAAGGCAATGGACCATGGGCATAATGACACAGACTCTCAGGGCCGTGAAGAAACATCTTTTTTCCGCTTTAAACTGACATGAAACAGTATGTGAATATTATGGGGATGCATGTGCAACCTCTTTCCTCATGATGAAAACAAGGATACGTGATGTATAGAAAAGCAGAATCCATGGACAAGTTTTTACTTCAAGGATAAAACTGGTAGTAAAATCGTGCCAGGATATTAAATGATTAGCTAAAACTGTGTGTATCAACTGCATGTAAAAGTGTGAGAATGAGGGCACATAACAGCTTCCTCCATTCACCACTATTTGCTGAGCAGCTTTAAGAGCTGCTGGACAATATAATCATTTTATTATTACACAAGCATAGTCATCTTCCTGGAGAATTGAGGCTGGATTCAGGGACTTTTTGTTGCAGCCGGGCCTCTTGGATTCACAATGCAACCTGGGATGGATCAGTTGCATCTACCAGGATTAAATATGATCCCTAAACTGTGTTACTATAGCACAGTGAAATAAATTAATCTAGCATGCTAGCAGCATGATGATTTAATAAATATGCAGGTTACTATGCAAATGATTCACAGGTAGGTTTCAAAAGAACAGTTTGTCATATTGAGTAAGTTCATTAGCTTATTTGTTTGGATTTATTTAAATTTATTTAAATTTATTTATTTATGTCTGACAGTGAATTGTGTTGTAAGTAGATTTGTGTGAAATGACATCTAAACATTGTTTTATTTGTCTTTAAAGGTATACCGTGTAACTTTTGACTACTAGAGTGCTAAACCTGTAACTTCCCACAGGCACACAACACTGTCAAAAAATTAAGCTTATTCCATGACACTCACAAAAAAAAAGCTTACACAAAGCAAAAACTGCCCGAAATAAATTACCATAAACCGTAAATGATAGTTTTGAGTATCATATGAAGCAGTAACTTTTGTACAACTCATTTCAATACCATATTATGAAAACATCAGCACTGACCCTGAGCTCATAAGACGTTACAGTCGTACTGCTTCCTATCAAACAACTTGTGAAAACCACAACTCTAAACCAGGCCAAGCAATATACTCTTAGCCCCTAGGGGTATCAGACAATAAATACTGCACAAAATACATAGGCAACAATTCCCTGGCCTCTCGAGGCACATGGATATGCATTAGAGTAAATACAGACCGAGAAGCTGTCTTACTCTCTGTTGCTCTGCCCCAATAATGATGGGTTACCCAGATTCAACTCTCCTTTTTGGCCCAAGTCTATCTTTTTGCCATGCATTAATGATTCTACACTTGCTATGTTTACTAAAATGGTGTCTCATGAAGCAGAAAGAGTGTTTCACGAAAAGAGAAAGATCAGACAATGTAATTTGACTAAAAATGAATCTGAAGCTCTCAAATGGCTATCCCATCAAGATGACATTACCATTAAAAGTGCTGACAAGGGTGGCGAAGTCTGCAAATGGGGAAAAGATAAATATGTAAAGGAGGCTTTGCGACAGCTGGAAAACACTGAATATTATTCTATGCCCAGATTTAACCCCTTGGACCACATGAAAAGAGAGCTTTAGGAACTACTCAACTTGGCAAAAAACAATGACTGAATTTTTAAGAAAGAAAGCAATTATTTACTATGTCAACATCCACATATTCCTTCTTTCTATATGCTCCCAAAAGTCCACATGAATTTACGAAATCCACCAGGTAGATCAATTATCAGTGGGAATTATTCCATTTCAGAACCTTCTTCTAAATTTGTTTCATCAAGCCATTTGTTTAGGAATTGCCTTCTTACATTCAGGACACTACCCAGGTCCTAAAGAAAGTAGCACAAATACAGAATATTGGTTCCTGCAATATGGCTACAATGGATGTTGAGTCCTTATACAGCAACATTGTATATGAGAAAGGCCTGAAAAAAACAAGATCACATTATCTATATACCAACCCCACCACACGACTCTTCCTTTAAATGGGCTATCATCTGAAAAAATGTATTGTTCTTCCCATAGACCTAAACTCAAGTTAGCATAGTTTGGTTCAAAACACGCTCCCATAGCTGTTCAGACTGTATAATGTGGGTGTTCACATGTATCAAGATCCGGTTCAGATATCAGATATCTGAGGGAAACAGTAGAAGGACGGAAGGTGACATCTTCTCTGAATCATAATGCATTTATCAGACACACATTTCATTATTAGCAATACTTACTACAGAGGAAAAAATATCCACACCTAGATATTAAAATAGTTTGATGACTGGAATATGCTGAGGTGATTAAATTAGCATCTAAATTAGGCTCAATCCTATTTCTCTTTTTAACCCTACCCCTGCACGGTGGCACAGTGATTACACTGTGGCCTCACAGCAAGAAGGTCACTGGTTTGATCCTCGGCTGGGGAGGGGTTTGGTCAGTGGCCTTTCTATGTGGAGTTTGCATGTTCTCCCCATGTATGCGTGGGTTCTCTCCAGGTACTCCGGCTTCCTCCCACCATCCAAAGACATGCATGTTAGATTAATTGGTTACTCTAAATTACCCATAGGAGTGAGCGTGAGTGGTTGTTCGTCTCTGTGTGGCCCTGCGATGGACTGGCAAGCTGTCCAGGGTGTATCCTGCCTGTTACCCAAAGCCAGCTGGGATAGGTTCCAGCTTCCCCGCGACCCTGAATTGGATTAAGCAGTTCAGAAAATGAATGAATGAATACCCTACCACTTGCCACTTGCCCCTTAAAAATAGAGCTACAAGGAGTAGGCCTAAGTCAGTCTTGAAAAATCCTGCTGTCTACAGTCGTGTTAATCTGCCTTGTGTGGGCTAGTTTCGTCCTTTATATTAGAGGAGACAGAGATAAAGGGGGGGAGCCTGTGTATGATGGCTTCATGTGTTCCTCCACTCTGTCTTCCTGAAGACGGGCCTTTGCAGGATTAATGTCAGCTTTGCGTTTCCATAGTAACAGCACATGGAACATTGCAAAATAATTCCTAAACTGAGGTTGTTACAATGTGCTGCAGCTTGACAGCGGTTGTTTAGCATAAAAAGTACATAGACGCCAACATGAAATAGTTCCTATACCCTATACTTACTTACCTATATAGCATATTTAGCAATTGTTGTAAAAAAGAAATACATTTTTTTCAGAAAATCTCTACTATGTGGGATCATGGTATAAGCGGATTAAACAACTCGGATCCATGCATTAGATGGTTAAAATGCATGACGCAGAGTCTAGAACAGCAGAAGGATTTAAAGCTGAAAAGGGTTTTTAAATGTGGTAAAAATGGTTGAAAGTTAAGCTGGTAAAAGTGAAAAACAGGTGAACCATATTTCAACAAAGTTGCTCATTTCAGTTCAACTTTTAACCATTTCCACCACACTTGAACACAATTTTGGGCTTAAAGTCTAACTACTATTAACTTCAGCTTCATAATGATTTCAGTTTGGACATCATCAAGCACATTTCAGTCACCTTAAAACTACCTTGCACCCATTTCACTCAAGCTTTTGTATGTATTTGTTTCCTTATGTTGTGATTGTCTGAATGTGTGCTTTTTCTGTTTTTGAGTTTTTGGTTTGTTTGTTTTTTTTATCTCTAGACTGCCCTGTAAGGACAGCACAGATGAATTTCCTCATTTCTACCTTAACCCATGTTTACCTCGTGTTTTTTCTTTCCACTCTGCTGAAAGGCAGCGCCAGATAAAGCTAGCTGCAAGGCCCAAGTACTGCCAGGACCTGCGTTCTGTGCAATTGTTCTATGTTTATCTGTAAAATCTTGAATGGGTTGTGTTTGAACCTTGAAATTCCCCTTGGGGATGATTAAAATATTCTTGTGTCCTAACTATTTTTACACAAATCCACTTCAGCTCCAATCACATCTTTTAATGGCTTTAGTTTTATAATTGCTTCAGCTTTGTGTTCAAGTTATAACCTGGCTCACGAGGGGAAAAAGGATGCAACATAAAATAACATTATAATTTATTTTTCCACAAAACAAAAGCAGGTGATGCAGCTCAAAACAAATTTAAACAAACAATTGTGCAGCACCACTGATAACAGGCACAACACAAGCAAAACTCTTGACCCAAATCTCCACTAGACTCTACACAAAATATACCAAACAAAACAATCTTACAGTCAACACAAACAGCCTTAAATGCTCTACACAATCAAATAACCAGTCCCTAGATGGGCAAGCTGTCTCCACTAAACAGCTAAAGGGTTGCAGCTCTTCTTATACTGGGGTGTTGATGTTTGCAGAAGCCATTGGTCCAGAGGGCAGCGAATCAACGGAGCAGAGGAAAAAGGTGCGGTGTGAGTTAGCCATTCCCAGCCAGGTGATGCCACAGGATGATTTGCATTGGTGATGGAGGAATGATGGTGAAATAAAAGGCAGCTGTAACAGTTCATTAAGCACATTTCAACCACCTTCAACTTTCTTTTGCTCATTTCAGTTCAAACTACATTTACACACCATTTTAAACTTCAAACACTTCTACTATTAGCTCAAAGCTGGGGTAGGTAATCTTGCTCAAAACGTTTGGGGCAAATTGAAGTGGTTCTTTTTTTAGATTTCTGTAAGCTTCTTCTCCCGGCTCCCCTCCTCCCCCTCCCACAGCACATACCTGATAGCCACACCCTGCATATAAACAGTGTGTTAGGATGAAAATACAAAGTAGTGAAGAAGAAACTCAGAAGGCAAACATGGCTGAGAAAATGCAGGAAGGATTTCCCTGACCTGGCTCGGTTTATTTGCCTCCTCCCGCTCAACTGCAGTGAAAGAGAAAATTGTTGGTGGAAAAAGCTATGAATAAAAAAGCCTCGGATCATGCAAGGAGCAAAACCAGAGGGGGGGGAGCCAAGACAGGGTGCCACTTTCACATTGACCATCGTCAACTAGCTTTCACCTCTTTCATTTATACATGAAATCATTTTGACTACATTCTGGGCTTCAAACACATCTACTTGGCTTTACCATTATTATTACTTTACTTGAGCATTCAACCTGCACATTTTAACCTTCAACTGTATTTTGTACCTTTCAGTTAAACTTTCAACCATTTTCACTATGTTTAAAAACCATTTTGAGTTTTGAATATTTCTACTGTGAATTTCAGCTATACAATTACTTCAGCTGAGGGTTCAACAAGCACATTTCTCGTATCTCGTATTTCGAGATCTCGTACACAGGCGGCTGAAATGGGTTTCCTCCGCAGGGTGGCCGGGCTCTCCCTTAGAGATACGGTGAGGAGCTCGGTCATCCGGGAGGAGATCAGAGTAGAGCCGCTGCTCCTCCGCATCAAGAGGAACCAGTTGAGGTGGCTCGGGCATCTGGTCAGGATGCCTCCTGGACCTCCCTGGTGAGGTGTTCCAGGCACGTCCCTCTGGGAGGAGACCCCGGAGAAAACCCAGGACACGCTGGAGGGATTATATCTCTCAGCTGGCCTGGGAACGCCTCGGGATCCCCCCGCAGAGTTGGCAAATGTGGCTACGGAGAGGGAAGACTGGGTTTCCCTACTTAGGCTGCTGCCCCCGCGACCCGACCCCGGACAAACGGCAGAAGATGAAGATGAAGATGAAGATGAAGATAATTTTACCTTTCTTTAGCAATACAGTTCAAGCGTTTTCACATGAAAGCCTTCACACTGTTGTTCTACAAGTTACTGCAGTAGTTATTTTTGTCTATGTATTCTATTTATGTCTGTGTATTCTTACTTTATACTTATCCTGTTCAGTACATATAATCTTCAGCTGTTCTCAACCGATTTAACAAATTTTGGTATCAACATGTTCAGCGTGTTTAGGATGTTCCTGCTTCTATTCAACTTTTTTTTATATCTGTAACATGTAATATGTTCAAATGAAGGCAACACAAAGATGCTGTGTTCACTGGTTAACAAAATTTTCCAACCACTTAACTCCCTCCACTCTCACCTGTGTTCACCTGACAGTTGTGACTCTCTTATATAATTTTTCAATGAGAAAATTCTCAAGATCCACCAACATCTTAATCCTGATTTCTACTCTGTTACCTCATTTGAATGTTCCACTCCCTGTCAGTCATTTTCCAGTTTCTATCTACCAAATGCTCAAAAAAATCTCAGACTTCATCTCCAAAGCCAAGTCTTCCACCTGTCAACTTGATCCCCCCCTTACAGTCTTAGTTAAGTCCTGTACTTTATCTCTTTTCCCTCTTATCTCTGCCATAATTTGCTCTTTAGAACTGCAACCACTACTCATTTAAAAATATCTCCTTTAGATCCCACTACTTATAAAAACTTCTGTCCCATTTCTAATCTTCCCTTCATTTCCAAAATTTTTGAAAAAGTAGTTGCTACTAAACTTCACACTCTCTTGATCCAAAACTCTCTGTATGAACAGTTCCAATCAAGTCCTTCAGTGCCCACCCTTCACTCATTACATCTGATGTCCCCCAGGGTTCAGTCCTAGAACTGCTTCTCTAAATCATCTATCTCCGTCCTCTTGGCAATATTTTCCATAAATTTAATTTTCTTTCCAGAAATAAATTCATGGTGTGATTGGCAAACAGTAAAAAAATAACACTTAAGATGATTAACATATGTTATTAATAAACAAAATAAAGATGACCAGAATAGAGAACAGTACACGATACTTCAATTGTCTTAAGTTTTATAATTGTTTACCATGTTAACCATCTTTATTTTTGAACAGCATTATGATTAAATATTTAATATTTTTCTACAATTTCTCCACTTAAACCATTGTAGAAGGCATCATCTTCTCAATGGGAAAACTTTATCTTTTTCCACCCATGTTTGTGTGTGGAGTTGGCCTAGTGGTTAATTCACATTTCCAGTCTGTGATACAAAATATCATGGGCTCAAATCCCATAGGGGCATTTCACATATCTGCACAATGCAATTCTAACCAAATTCTACCTCTATAAAAGCTTTTAGAAATTATGCTCCTTTAAGCATAACTTTAATCTCTTAAAAAATTTGATAGTTTTTCCTGTAGTATTTCTTTATGCCTTCTTAGATTGAAAGGAATGGTGCATGTATGCTAGCTGCCAAACTATGCTGCTGTAGTTTCCTCTGTCAGAAGGACACTCACATCCACAGATAGTTTATGTATAGGATGGTGTATCAAACTTACAACAGCAGTGTTGAGATTATGATGTGCTTGCTTTCTACAGAGCAAATACAGAAACATAAACACAAATGAACAAATCAACTGAATAAATACCTAAAAGTAATATTATATTGAAATGACAATTCTATACTGTAATTTCAATAAGGTGCATCAATGTCTATGAACAGTACATAAAATTAAATGTGCTCCCTTAAATTGCCACTAGATGGCACTTTGAGACCAGAAATAAATCACGGTTTAAATACGGTTGACCAACAGGGCTGTGTCTGTAGTGGTTAACTTTAGTGTGAAGCATTACATTTTACTCACCATAGCAGTAAAATATTAAAGTAACATTTAGAATAGGCTATGCGGCTACATTTAAAAAGGCAGAAATTAGCAAACATGAGGTTAATCGCTGGTTTCAAATGCAGAAGGCAGTAGGTAGAGGAGGGTACTATAAGGATGGACTTGTTTATGAGATTTTAAAAGATTTTGATTATTTTGTTTTATATGAGGTGCTGGCCCGTTTTAATAATGTTTGGGAAAGCCAGGTGAAGCTAAAACTGAAGGTTCATATAGACATATTACTCTGACAGAAGTTATGTGTCAGATTTCGAAAAGGATTGTGACTAGGTTGGTAAAATACACATAGTACATAGGTTGGTAAAAGAGGGTAAGTTTAGTGATGTACAAGATGGGTTGAGGCTGGATAGAAGCACAATACACTCAGTTCTAGAGTTGGAGTCTGATGTTCAAAAGCATTAGTTAATAAGGAGACAGCAGTTGCTTTATTTTTAGATATATAGAAAGCCTATAACGTTGCTGAGAGAGGGGCTGGTTATTAAATTAAATGATGCAGGGATTTGAGGACACATGTTAAAATGGATGAAAGCTTTTATTACAAAGTTGTAAAATTCAGGTCAGAGTACACACACACACACACACACACACACACACACATATATATATATATATATATATATGTATATATATTTTTTCTTTTTTTTTGTCTCCTACATATCTGTTGACCTCACTATTTCTGGCAGCTAAGCTTATATTTAAATATATTCTTATAAAGGTTATTGATAACAAGCCTTTTGAAGTTGGACTATTTGCAACACTACAGTGCTTACAGTGCATGCAGGTCACTAAACACATCTTAATGCTCATATTTGGTTCATTAAAACAATTTGCATTGCACTGAAATGTGTTAATTTTTTAATCAGACTCTACATGGCTGAAAATGTGCAGTGCTTCCCAGCTTTTTCAGTATCAACATTCTGATTTAGTCATTATAACTTTCAGAAAAATGTTATTTTGCAGAACACAGCATCCAGAGGATCATTCTGCTTGCCTAAATGCTGGACAAGACACATTAAAAAAAAAAAAAAAAAAGAAAAATTTTATTTTGGGGAGTGCACTGTAGACTCCGGCGCCACAGTTTAGGCGTTCCTTTTTAATGGTATTTTTCACCCTCGCATTACTTTTACTTTTATACTTTCAGTTTTTTGTTTTTTTTTAATCAGTACTCTTACATTTTACTTGAGTAAAAGAAATTGAGTAGGTACTTTTACTTCTACAGAAGTCTTTTTAAACCTTTAAAACCTTTAAAAGTCTTTTTTTAGAAGTATCTATACTTCTACCTGAGTAATAAATGTGAATACTTTTGACACCACTGCAAGGCAATGTACTACACAAGGCACTGTAATAAGCCCTGTCCTTTTTAATGTGATGATAAATGAGATACTGTTAGAGAAGGGATTGGTCTGTCTCTATTTGCAGACAACGGGGCAATCTGGAGAAGCGGTCAAAATGAATGTTTTATAATAAAGAAAATGCAAACTCTGGTAGTTGCTGATTTGGCAGGGAAATGGTGTTTTTTTTTTTATGTCTGTGGACCAAAGCAAGTATCTTGTATTTGATAATGAATGCAAATTAGGTCTTTCATGTTTGAATCTGTATGGTAAAGAACTGGAAAGTGTCAAAGTGTTTAAATTTTCTGGTGTGTACTTTGATGAGAGGCTGACTTGGAAAGCCCGCATTGATAAAATTGTAAGTAAATGTGAAAAAGTTATTCTTGTAGTGTGCTGTCTTGCAGGGAGTGGTTTGAGTGCAGACAAAGGATCTATCAGGCAATAATTCGGTTATCCATTCATTATGTGTGCCTGGCATATGGAAGTGCTGCTAAGACAAATCTTTGTGGGTTTGATGGGGCGCAGGCTAAAGCACTAAGGTCCTGTTGTGGGGTGGTGCAGAGTCAGGAGCAAAGTAATCCTGTAAAACGTCTGCTGGTTGAAAGCTGGGAATCTACGCTTGTGGATAAGGTTAAGCAAAATTGGTTGGGTATAGTTTTTGAGGAAATTAATGAGAATTGGGAGGACTTTTTACAGATTTATACTGATGGTTCTGTATGTCCAAATAAAAAAGTCTGTTTTCGCTGTTCACTTTGTTTAAGTCAGGGTTACCGGCTCCCAGATGACATTTCATTGTTTGCCATGGAAGCCATAGTCATTTTATGTCCACTGTATAGGTGGTAGAATTTGGACAGGAGGATCATGGACCAGCCCGAATAAAGTATTTGAAACTGCTATTGCACTGCGTAGAACAGAGATGGGAGGTCTATGAGTGGGATTTATGTGAGTCCCAGCCCATGCCGGGGTTACTGGGAATGAAATAGCTGACCGCATTGCCAAAGAAGCTCTGAAGTGTCACTGTCAGAACAATCGGATACTCAGAGTGTTGCAGCATTATCAGTGAGACGATTGTGCATGCCATGTGGGATTCAGAAAAAAATCATTTACAGCAATCTTAAATAAAAATCTGTATGTAAGAGCATAGGACATTTTATGATAAGAAAACTACCAAACAAAAAGTGAAACCGAAAAATAAACAAACGACAAAATAGACCTAAAGTGGTTTGAGGCTCGTTTCATCATGACGTAGAACCATCATGACGTCCTAGTTTGGAAGGGGTGGGACTTCACCCAGACACTTCAGAGTTCGCTGGTAATTTGATTGACAGCGGCCTTGTCCAATAAGAGCTCTTCTTATTACGACAACTGCGCTGTTGCACCCTGGCATTAGAGTTTTGTGATACTGACAAATATGTCGGCCTTCGGGACTCTTTCTTTGCCTTTAACAGTATGGAGAAGTGAGAAGAGCATATGACTGTTTGGGATTTTATGCACATGATTTTCACTGTTCCGCTGTCAATCAGGAAGCATACGTTAGTTCCTAGTTATTTAAGATAGCTGCCTCCAGTGAACAAACGTCAATCGTATCGGTGGATGGCTAGCTAGCTAATCATTTATCCGAATTAGCTTAGCTTCCCACCAGGGAAAGACGTGCTTTTTGGAACTGCTGGATGTCTTGTATAGACTGGGTTGGATTTGCTGATTCTAAACCAAAGAGGTCGTAATACTAAAAGGACTGACGTCCCATTCAGTGGATCCACAGCCATTGTAACTCAGGTGAGCTGAATCTGCTGCTAGCCAGGTCTCTGACCTGGTATCTTACGGTAAATAGAGAAACTCAAATTCCAGTAATTATCTGAGCTGGTGTCCACGTTGTGTAGAGTAAATGATTAAACTGCAGTTTCTACTGAATCAATGCTCGCTATGTAGAGAAGAGCAGTGTTAAAGCCGGTTTGCATCCTCTCCAGTAGCAGTGACTCAGTGTTATCCCCACCCTGCTTTTATTTTTATCGTCCCGAATTATTCTTCTCCACTTATATAAACTAATATTCATGGTGTGGTATTTGATCTGAAGCACTGAACCCGCTGAACATAATTTATACACGCCCACAAAAGACCGAATCCCTTTGCGTGAGTGGAAAGCCTTAAAATAGTTTTTTTTTTTTTTTTTTTTTTTTTTTTTTTAACATTCCGGCTATTTTTCGTGCAGTTGGGACCGATGCTGTCTGTCTGAGGAGAGCATCCTCACCAAATCAAAGTGTGGCGCCAGAGTCTACAGTGCACGCCTCAATATAACGTTTTTCTAAAAGTCATAACTATGTCAAATCAGAATGTTAATACTGAAAAAGCTGAGAAGCACCTTTTCAGCCACAAAGATTCTGATGGAAAAGAACACATTTGAGTGCAATGCAACTATTTTAAACAACCCTATATGAACATTAACATGTTTTTCATAGCATGGATGATATGACTATAAGCATTGTAACGTTGCAAAGAGTCCAACTTCAAAAGGCATGTTATGAACAACCTTTTTTAGAATATAAGCTTTACTGCAGGAATCAGTGAGGGCAACAGATTTGTATTAGGAGACAAACAAACAAACAAAAAAAAATATAATTGATAAGAGAGAGGAAAAAAACAAACACCTCATATCGTTGTCCATATTTAGAGTATAAATTAGTGCTGTCAAAAATTAAATTAAATGGTTTGTTTCAAGGTGAGTGGGGCAACAAAATCCTCAGCGGATGGCTTTCTTTTGACAGCTACTGAAGTTGTGGATACCTCTGTAGACGCACACTATCAAAGACTTCCGCTGTATTAAACGTCATGCCAGCAGAGGTTTGTCAGATGAACCTGCAATTTAAGTAGCTGTTTCACTGGTCTATGCAATTTGCTGAGCAGACTAGAATATTTTCATTTAAATTTGTTTTGGAAATACAAGCAGCTGCTGGCATGACTGAAAAGTAGCAGTGGTGGTCACTACATTGGTCATATATTTATGAGCTGCCTTCTTGCATATCAATAAATAAGGATGGTATATTTGTAAATTCACCACTTAAAGCTGTGGTAGGTAATGTTGGAGAGCTAGCAAGATGTGAAAGTGGTACCCTGTCTTGGCTCCTCCCCCTCTGGTTTTGCTCCTTGCGGTATCCAAGGCTTTTTTCTTACCTCCACCAAGGAAGTTTTGTTTTTACCGGCGTTTATCAGTGTATGTTCAGGATAACTAAAAAAGTTAGGGTTTTATTTAAGTTTTCAGGACTTGTTGGAAATCTGAAAAAGAAGAACTGATTTAATTTTGTTGGTGATCCGGATCACAGTTAGGATCCAGGAACATTTTAAAGGCCTTGGCAATTTGTTAAGTAATAATAATTCATGGACATCATTGTAAATGATACTGTAGCATTTTCCACACAATTCTGTCATAAATTAATGAATAAATCCCATTAATTGGCCCTTGTATCCAAACACATACAAGCATAAGTCGTATGAATAACCAGAAGTGTGAAGCAGCAACATGCATAAATATCGTTTCTGTTCAGCATATCTCTTTGTTTGCCGTCGTTAATCTGTTAAAGCACTAATGTGTTGCAAAAACGTCACATCGGTTATGTGGCGAGAGGAATAGCGGCAGATAGGAGACGCTGATCGACACAGCTTTAATGGCTAGTCAGTTTTTGGAAGACAATCGCTTTCTGGCACAATACCAGTTTCTTTTTGTGCTTGAAGTAAATTGTGTGGAAGTAAATTGGTGGTGTTGCTTGGTGGTGGCTGCTCGATTTTAGTAAAAATAATAATCACAATTTTTTTTTTACTGAAATTGAGATCTCGATTATTTGACACAATTATCCATTATCTTTAACAACATAAATTTATTTAACATTAATCAGTAGCCTTTAAAAAATGACTTAAGGATTCCACAAATTTTAAAAAGCAAAAAAATAACATGAAGCTTTGTCTTGACAAACGAAGTGCAAATACTGATGTAAACTGAATAGGTAAATATAAACTATGTTGTAGTGAACTTCCACAACGTACTGCAATCATTCTACATTGCACCTGCAGCCAGAGCCGACTGAGAGACTGGCACTTGTGAGTGCTTTAGGGCGGGGAGATGCTCCCGTTGGTCTTTCGTGACAGAACATTGGGTACGGTTACATTGTGTTTTTCAATTCGGAATTAATAATTCGGAATTAATTTATTCTCTTACGAGTTTACAAGAAGATAATAATTCCAAATGAACGTTTACATGAAGCACGTCCTCACTTAATTCCTCTTTAGAGCGGCGGGTACCAGTTTCCAGTAAGTGTCAGTTTCCCCGCAAAGTAGCATACTACTTCACTTTTTGCAGCAACTGAGAAGAAGAAGAAAGATAGACCACCGAACACCGGAGGCAAAACACACGTCATCGGGACAGGACAAGTTAACGAGCATGAGCAAGTTTAATTACGAATAAAAATTAGCTTTCGGAATTAAGTGTTTACATGATCACTTTTCATCAGTTTAAAGCGGAATTAATTTTTGTTCGGAATTAAACAGGAATTAAAACTCCAATGTAAATGCACGGAATATGTGCCTTAAGTCATTCACCAAAACACCAGAAAAGTCTCCAATAACTCCAGTAAAAGTCGCTTTTAACAAAAGAAATGTTGCCGAGGGGGTTTTGGAAAGTCGTAAGATTTAGCAAATAAGTTGCCAAGTTGGCAAAGTGGCTGAATAAAACCAAACCAGCTGTGGGAGGAGTTTACAGCACAGCGCTAGTGACACTCGATTAGCAACTGAAGACAGCACAAGATTAAATTGCAAAGAGAAAAAAAAATTGCACCCTTTTATTTTGTGATCATTGAAAACCAGATTGTAATTGAGATTAAAATCCATTTAATTGTTCAGCCCTAGGTGTTGCTGTACTTTGTTTGCACTATGTGTCTGCAAACCTTGCAAATCGCAAATTTCTTCTCCCTGTCAACTTTCTGAACCTGAACCGGTTCCAGATAACGGAGATGGCAGTGCCCCATCAAGGAACAAGTTCCTTGCAACCAGCATATCTGCTCCACCTTCCACCATGTTTGTCAATAGTCCACACGTGTTGGGTTGTGAGCATCGCGTCCGCACATATGTCATCAGTGAGGCTTGCGAGGATTTTGCCAACATGTGCACATGATCTAATGGGAATTTATTGTTTTTATAGTAAGATTGCAAATTCTTACCACGGGGGGCATTTGTAACAATAACTTACAAAAAATATTTTATCGCACATTCCTAGTTGTCAATATTAATTAATAATGATAAAGAAGAAAGAGAAACAGAAACCCAATAGCATAAATGCAGTGAATTACACTGATAATAAAGAACATGATCTCCTTATTGTACATGTAAGCAAGGCATTCACGCCTATAAAGTGAAACGGGAACACAATAAATACACAATAATGTGAAGTTTGGAGGAAGTCCGGAAAAAAAGCGGAATCAGACTTCAGTATGCTGTTAGTGTTGCTGTAAACCACTTTAGGAGGATTTAGATGCATTTGACTCTGTTTCTTCTGTTTTCTGCTCTAGGTGCTGAGTCAGACTGGATTCACATTGTTCTGGTCCAGATTTCATCCATAGACCAGGAACATCACAGGGAAGAAGAAAACCACTAGATGGGACTTGGATAGTAGTTTATTTAAGAATAATTTGGAACAGGAAATCTCCAGTGATTAATATCTGGAGGACATCCTCCATTTTTTTTAAAACTGTTTTTCTCTTTTTCATCCATTTGTTTCGGGCTAGTTGCTCCAGAGAGGCCGTATCCTTCAGAGACCTGGGACTGTGGGGGGTTTTCAAGGACTGGGTTGAAATCCCTAGTGATGATGACTTGAAAAATGTGGAACCAGGATGCCAGAAGACTGGCGGATGTGAGAGAGTAGTACTACCTATTTGTCCATATAAATACTGGAACTAGACCAGGTTCATGTTCATGGATACTAATGGATGAAATCAGTCTTTTGGAGAGAATCAATCACTTTTTATCTTTCAATCATATTAGTGGTGGAGTGAGGTGGTTTAAACTAACCACCAGCAGGGTCTAGGGATGTCCCGACACAGGAAAACCAGAGTACTACACTGGCCTGTCTGCAGACTTCTGGTCCTGTGACAGTACCTGAACTTGAATGCTGGTTCTGCGTCAGCTGACTTTACTGAACTGTTTACTACATGTCAGTCACACAGTTCTGATGTGAAGAAGAGCAATATTCAGGCCATCATCCTGTTCTTCTACCCACCTTGTATTTACCAGAACCAGTCTACCTCGGCCTGAATACCTCACCGTGGAGCTGGATGTAAACCATCACAACTTCCTGTCAGTCTGTCAGGACCTTGGAACGCTTTAACACACAGTTCATTTCTACAGACTTTCTTCTTTTTATTGCACATTGGGATTTATAGAGCTTTTTTTTATAGATTTAACATGAGTGTGTCATCATCAATGGTGTGACCAGGTAGAGGCGGAATTTTCTTGTGGTAGTCTGTTGGAATACCGTCCTCTAGATGATACTTTCCTCCCTGTTTTCTGAGCAATAAGGTAACAAGGCTTTTACCTTTCGAACTCACAATCTCTAATACAGCTAATCAGGACTGCGATAAGACTGAGATTCACTGTAAAACTCAGCTTGGTAATACACCTGGAGGAGGAAGTCCTCTTCTAGTATTCCTCTTTCTCTGTCCACACCAGGACATCTGATGACGGATACCTGGTTGTAGCTGGGCCACCGCTGACCACACAGGAAGTAATGCCAGGTAGCAGCAGTAAGAGTGGAGGGCGGGGTCCATCCTCGTCGCCTCTTCCTCACGCTGTGGTCCCCCCCAGCAGACCCCTCAGACCCTCCCGCTATGTCCCAGTGTCGGCAGCTACATTCTTCCTTGTCGGCTCCACCACGCTCTTCTTCTGCTTCACGTGAGTGGTTAACACGCACAGGCAACATGTTTGAGTTGTGATAAAATTATGAATGAAAGAACCAGATTTTTTTAACAGTTGAATAATATAAAACATGTTTACATGTAATCATTTTCATGTAAAACATGAAACCTCCCGGACTGCTGGCGCGGTGTGTCAAACAGAAATAAAGCCTTTACTTTCAGGTATAAACACATATGATGTTAATCTTTTTACTGGAAATAAATACTAGATGTTTGCATTTTTGCTTTCATGATGCTCCAAATGTTTGTAGTGGTGAAAGGTCTGGACTGCAGGGAGGCCAGTTCTTCTGTTCCACCATGCTGTTGTGATGGATGCAGGATGAGGTTCAGTATTCCTTGCTGAAATCTGTAAGGCATTCCCTTAAAGGGATGTTACCTGAATGGGAGCAGGTGTTGCTCAAAAACTTCCATGTAACTTCCAAGGGGCATGAGACAAGGTGTCGGCCATCAGATTTTCTGCCCCTTTTGATATGCCTGATATCCAAGTTAGAGTTTTGCAAAAATGGAGCCCATCTCATCAACCTCTATTTGGGACACTTTGGGGACCTGATAAAAGGTAGAGGATTGTGGTCTGTATAAACCACCTGAGGAGTTGTAGGACCCACCGTTTTCCAAACATCTTGTTCTGACCCAAAATCTTAATCTTTGTCTCACCTGAGTATAAAATCTTTCTCTAAAAGGATACATCTTGCTGCAGTTTCAGTCCACCTTGATGGTGTGCCTTCTGGAGCATGGTCATGTAAAACTGGCTTCAGACTAGATTAATTTAGTTAATGCCATGCTTGAGCTTCCAGTGGTTCTGGAGAGAGTGGTTCTACATCTGCAGAGACACTGTAGATGTAGAAAGATGTTTGGCGTTATAATAGAAGGTAGAGCTTCAGTGGCCTGCTGTAAGTTAAATTGTTTATTACTGATGAGGTTGCTTACTTTTCAGGTGTCCATGGCTTTCAGAGCGCTTCTCTGTTGCAATTCCTATCTACAATGGAGTTGTCTTCTTATTTGTGTTGGCTAACTTCTGCATGGCCACGTTCATGGATCCCGGCATCTTCCCAAGAGGTAAGCATTTTTTCCTGGATGGCTTTGCTTTTACATGCTTGACAGCAGAAAGCCGTGTGACTGCCTGACATGTGTTATCTGTGTAGCTGAAGAAGATGAGGACAAAGAGGACGATTTTCGTGCTCCACTCTACAAGACGGTGGAAATAAGAGGGATCCAAGTCAGGATGAAGTGGTGTTCAACCTGCCGCTTTTACAGGCCTCCACGATGCTCCCACTGCTCTGTCTGCGACAACTGTGTGGAGGTGTGTCAACATCCACATTCACACAATCACACCTCACTGTCTGCTGTCCAGCTGATCTGGGTCCAGTTGTACATGAAGCGAGACAGTTTCATGTTCCTCTTCAGGTTCATAATTCACTTTCATTGAAAAAATCGGCTGTTGATGAACTGATCCACTTCTCAGACCTCTCTTATAATCCTTTGTTCTTTCCTGTCCTATCTTAACCCATCCTGCCCAGTTCAGTCCAGTCAAGTGTAGCCAATTCCAGCCTCTCAATTGAGAGGGCCCATGGACCAACCCCTGCATGTTTTAGCACCTTTCAACTAGGGCACGGCGATTAATCGATTTAATCGATTAATTCAAATTTGCTGTTTTATGAAGACTTATTTTTATGAAAATCAGAATTTTTTTTTTTTGCCCCGCCAGCACCTGTGGGGCTTCCGTACCTTATGGTGATGTCAGCGCACTCCCGTTTCCACATAAACGCATAAACACAACAACATGGCAGCTAGAGACGAACAAGTGCTCCCTCTGCGTTTCCATTACATTTTTTTGCAAAATAAAAACGATATTTGTACGTTTCAACCAACAACAATTGGGATTTGCGGGTGTTTCCATTGAACAATGTTTAGCACATTAGCATCACATTTCGTAATTGTGGTTAATGCAAAGTGGGTACGTAGAGTTATTTTAGGTTTTTCTACTTGCTGCAGAGAATTTGCTTCGGATTTTTTAAGCTTTTCTCCCTCGCTTTCTTTTCTAAAACTCTGAAACTCGCTGTTTATTCCACACCGCGCCATTTTTACCTGGTCTGGGGACACGTAAACACAAAAAAGTGTTTCTATTACACTTCTGCAATATATTTCTATATCGAAATGTCTGAAAAACCTACTTTTGAGATCGTAAAGACTTTTATGGCAGCAGGTTTTTATGGCGATATTTAGTTTTTGCGAAGTTCTAGGTGTCATGGAAATGCAGGGTTTTCAGTGTGGGAGGGGGCATTGTCACATTCCACAGGGGTCTGAAGCCAGATGCAGTTGACAGGCTCGTCTTTCTTGCCAAAAATGTGTAAATTAAACAAAAAACAGCAAGAATGTAATAATACATGTATGTTAGAAATATAGCTTCAATTAACATTCAGGGATTTTTTAAAAATAGTATTTTGTATCAAAGAGGTCAATTTTCTCTAAACACATGTTAAGTGTAAAGAAATATTTATTTTTATTACCTCATTGCCAACGTGGGAAATTGTTTTGGTTATTTAATGTCAAAATACTCTAAAAAGATTCACTATCTTTCTTCCAAGAAGAGGCATTTTTGTTTATTAATCAGTTTTTTATTTTAGAATAAAGTTACACAAGTGAAGTGAGATCTATTCTTAAATGTATGATCAAAAGTTAAAAACTGTCTCACAGTGGAAATGCATGAAGTGCAAACATGTTGTTTCCTGTAATGTTTACATTAGCAGCGCCTACCATCTCTTTTTACAATCTTATTTAACAGTTTGTTTAGTTGCACTTTAAATTTAGGTAAACTTCTAGGCTAATCGCAATAAAAGCAGTTTTGAAAAAGAATAATTTAGAGACATTTGTATTTTTTTTTTTCTTCACAGTAAGGGGGAAAAAATCGATTAAAATCGGAAATCGGATTTGATTTTTTTTTAAAAAAAACAAAAAACGGAGATTTTATTTTTTGGCCATATCGCCAAGCCCTACTTTCTACCTCAGCATACTTCTATCAGATTTATTTAACTGCTTTAAGCTCTCTGTAAGGGGTTTTAGTGGGGGTTTCTGGGGACTAGGATGGAGAAACACTGATCTAAAGGGACAGCATAAATCTGCTGTACGATATGACCAAAATCTCATATCCCAAAATAGCTAATTTTATGTCCCCATAACATTATACATAACAATTTAAAATAAGTTGTGTAATCATATGTGCTTGGTAATGGAAGCAGTGATCTTCTTCCATCTGGGGAACTATGGCTGTATGGCGTTTCACAGGTTGCCTGTTGCAGCGTTTGAAGTTTATTATGAGCATTTTCACCACCACTTGACTCCGCGAAAAGCTACACCTGACAGGGCTACTGGAACCATCTAGATTTAAAGGTAGCTGCAAGCGTCAGGATTGAGGCAGCGCACAAAGAAGCTTTTGGAGTTGGGTGCAGCATTGGAATCAGAGCTGCGCTGAATCTGCTGAATCAAGATTGAGGCTGCACCAAACTGAGCCATAGGAGCCATCACAAGTCCTAGCACCAAACTTCTGGATGTCTTTCAATGTGGTTTATGTGGTGTCAGTGTTGATGTTTATAAATGCCATTGTTATTAATGTGTGCACACAAAGCTGTGTTCTATGCGTAAAACCAATGCATTGGTTGCAGCGTAGCTTCACTTTGGATGAGCTTTGTCACATTGGTATCTGACATTGCAAAGTTTCTTCTGTTTGTATAAGCAAACTTTAAACTTTTGACTAGCATGGCTGACACCCCTCTGCCTTTCTTGCCTTGGTAATGTTTATCTCATGTCCACCAGATATAAAACGTTTACATTTTACCACATTGTCTATGAGAATGTCTAACTCACAGTTCAGAAAAATCCTTTTTTTTTTTTTTTTTTTTTTTTTTTTTTTTCTCCCTGGAAATTAGATTTGATTAATATCTATCGGGTGATCACCTGACCTTTTACAGCCAACATGCACCAAATTTAGTGTTGATCCTAATTTATAAAGGGAAATGTGCATGCAACATGTGTGCGCACTACTTTATAAATTGGAGTTTTTTTTGTGCTGCATTTCCTGCTTCCTGTATGTACTTGTATTCATCGTTGCTATGTACAGTTTTAGAAATGAGGTCCCAGGTCTTCTCCAGATGATCAGCAGTAGCTAGGGACATGTTCACACCAGCTTTTTTACTACTCTCCCACTACATTTGCAGTGAAAGTTGTTCCATTTGAGGAACTCTGATGCACAAACTGATTCGTTAAAAAAAATCTGTGGACCTGGTCCGCCTACAGGTCTCTGTTCACTTCCGGTGGGCCAAATTCAGGAAGTGCACTACAAAATAAAGTGGGTTCAGTGCACAGCATTGCAGCCAAATTCAATTACATAATGTGTATGGGACAATAGTCGTCTCTGGAAGGAAGACATATCTCTCATGAGGGTACACAGGAAAACAGAATTCACGGTGGAAAAAGAAAAATAATCAGTATTTGTTAAAGACGTGTTAGAACGAGTTACTAAGAGCAACACTGTGAAATGTGGGTACAACTAGAAGTAACGTTCAAGCTAACCAGTTTAACAGGTACAGAGTTATTCTGGATTTTTGGAACTACTTTGATGTGTGTTTGATGTCGAATTGTACACTTCTGAATCCTGCCTCTTCCTGTAGGACTTCGACCATCACTGTCCCTGGGTCAACAACTGCATTGGCAGGAGAAACTACCGCTACTTCTTCCTCTTCCTCCTGTCTCTGACGGCTCATATCATGGCTGTCTTCGGCTTTGGCCTCCTCTTCATCCTCTACCACCAGCATAACATCGACCATCTACACGCCATTGTCACGTATCCTTTACTGTCCTCCATCCTCACGACGCCGATCCGTCTGTTTATACTTCAGAAATAGTCCAGTTTACTGTCCCCCATCCAACTTCCCCACCCCTGTTTTGACATATTTCTTGACTCTGTGCTTCCAGACTGGCTGTAATGTGTATTGCAGGTCTGTTTTTCATTCCCGTTGCTGGTCTTACTGGTTTCCATGTTGTGCTTGTGGCCAGAGGCAGGACAACCAATGAGCAGGTAGATGACTCTGTATTTAACAGTATTGTGAATAAAGACGTCATAATCTTAGATTTAGTAGACTAATCGACAAATCTGTCAATCAATTTTTCGATTAGTCACGATTATTTCTGTCATGCCCACCATTTGTGCTTCCAGTTGACGCAGCTCTTTTTACAGGTTCCAGTATGTTTTACCCCACTCTCTTCATTTGCATATGAGTGTCACCCTGATCCCCAGTCAGTCACAACATAATGTCCTTTAGTAAGTTTAAAGAACGACTCCTGCAAAAGTTTAATATTAAATTTAAGTTTAACAACTTACTACTTATTTATTTTGAAACATTCAATCTTAGCTATAATGTCATATCCGAACTGTACAGAAGTAGCCTCAAAAGGAAAATAAAATAAATAAAATATTTTAACATTTTAATTTTTGTAGAATTGCATTGAAATGATTATTTACAACTTTTACATATTGAAAAAGCCTGTTTTGTAAGGTAAAGGTAGGGTAAAAAATTTCCTGAATCCAAATGGTGATCCAGATCACCACCAAAATTAAATCACTTTCTTCCTTTTCACATTTCCAACAACTCATGAAAATTTCATGAAAATCTATCCATAACTTTTTTTTATCTTGAATACAAACAAACAGTTTAACGGTGGTAAAAACATAACCTCTTTGGCAGAGGTAACCACAGCACGGCACAACTCGGGAATGCTAACTTTGCCATCTGGAATGCTGGAAACCATGACTCTGGGGTGCTTTCATTTCAGATGCTCATGCATGACTGTCATGCTGCCTTGGTATGCCAACTGGTATGCATGGCAGACTACACATTTCACCTGTTTGACACTGTTTAGCGTATTGTTTATGATTACAAAATATATAGACTACTATCAGAATAAGGAACCACTGAGATGTACCTGTAGAATGGTCAAGCTAGAGAGAAGAGAGAGAGAGAGACATACAGCAGGTCAGCTGCGTCAGGAGCAGAGGAAGTTAGTTGTGAGAAACTGCCTGTTAAGCGGTGAAGGTTTTACTACAAGCTTTAGGACTAAACACCGCACAGCTCTTCAAGTTCCAGCAAAGTCCTGTGTCTGTTCACTGCTGGGTGAGGTAAAGAGAGTTTATCCCTAAGCTAGCTGCAGCTTCTCCTCCTCTGAGCTTCCAGAGGTAGTTCGGGTTTAGTTTTTAGTGGGGGCAACAGAGCAGATCAGCTCAGTTACTAAACCCTCAAAGAAATGTTGCACTTCAGGACAAAAAGCCCAGAAAATAACAAGTTTAGTTGTAGCCGAATGCTCATGTTGGTGTTCAGTTCACCTGGTAAGCAGCTGCTCCTTGCCAGTTGTATGCTTCAGTTTCCACGACTCTCTGACCCACTTTCTCAACTACTGCTGAACAATAAAGGACACTTGACCCCACACAAGGTTGAAGATATAACACACAGTATACAAATATTAAAAATGTTTAACAATTTACATTTCAGAATGATATATAATAATAAATGTATAAATACAAAGGAAAATAGGTTTTAGTTGTTACGAGGTCATTCAATTGGTCAGAAAAATGTTGGACCCAGGCCGCCTTTAGTTGTAAACCCTGGCATACATGATTATGTATGTGTGTAAAGTCAGCATCAATAAAGTATTTTTCACAAGTAACTGTCTATAACTGCACATACACAAGAGCAAGGGGACAATTAAAATAAAGGGATTAATATCATGTAATAGGACATTTAGAGACTGATACAAATTCTGGAATTATTATACGAGTAATCGTAAATTAACTCAGGACATTATCAGTAATCAATAATAAAAAATTTTAACGACTGACAGCACTAGTTTATTTTTGTGTTTTGATGCAAACATGGGATTAGTGTAACGACTGTAAGGAAGATTAATGACTGTAAAGGCGGCAGGAGTAGTTTATTTTTTCTCCTTTTCACACTCTAGAGTAACACAATTGGATATGTTTTGTTAGAATAAAATAATCAGTCAAACAAATATAATAAAAGATACAAAAAAAAGTTAATCCATGAAAATCTGTTGTGCTGTGCAGAAAAACTAAATCCTACATGTGAACGCTGGATTTCTCTCAGAAAACTGATGCAAGGGCAACAGGACCTCTACCTGGATTGGGAAGCTTTTTTCTGGAAACTACATGATAAAAATGAACCTTCAGAAGCAGGAGAAACATCTGGTTAGATTTGGCTTTCAGCTGCTGTTTGACAAATAATCCGGGAACAGTGAAAATAAAGACACTAGACCACATGTCTGCAAATAAATACATTTACTGCTAAGGACCAGCAGTAAAAGGCTATTTTATTGGTCTCTGTGTGAAGGTGGTGACATGTCTGACAGAGTGGTGTTATTATCCTCATCTTCTGTATCTTTTAAAGAACACTTAATTGTAATTGTTCTTTCCTCAGGTGACTGGGAAATTCAGAGGGGGCGTTAACCCATTTACCAACGGCTGTTGGAAGAACGTCTCTCATGTCCTCTGCAGCTCTCAGGCACCCAGGTGGGTTATTTTTGTCCATGCTTACTCCCATGTTCTCCATAAGCTGTACTACTGTAAACGTTGGCATCTTTTCATCTGTAGGTTCTGCTCAGACATTCCAAGGAGCCTCATTTATAAAGCAGGCTTAGGCACAAAACCTGGCGTACACCAATTATAGTCAGCTTTTGGAATTTATCAGAAACTAAACTTGATGGTAGCATGTCCCTACCTCCACACCAACTCGGACTCTACTGTACCCCTAATATCTGGAGAAACGTGAAACAGCAGAAGAATTAAACCAAAGAAATAGTGTACAATTTAAGACATTTGTGAATGATCAAATACACACTTTTATTTAAAATGTTTTAGATTAAAGTTATATGCAAAGATTAGAAAAATGTATTTTTTGTATATATTGATATTGATACTCCACCATGAATTTGATTTGATTCATAACAGAAAAGTTGAAAATAAGATCAATCACTAAAATATGTTATGTCATTGTAAAACAAAGTAGTTTTACATGTCATGAAAGCCAGTGTACAAACTAAATAAGTTGCACAATCTGCTAATAATATATAATGTGCATATAAATTAAGTTCCTAATTAATAATTACAAATAAAATTATATGGTCACAGTGCACAAGTCAAGCGGCAACCTCCGGCAGTTAAAAGTGAAACTTATGTGGAAGTGCATAAAACTGCAGTTCCCCCTTCATCCGCTCGGGGCTGCAAAACAGAGCAAATCCCCATAGACTCCCATGTTAAAAAGACATACTTCATAGCAGAAATAAACATGTTTACAGCCTGGTTCAAAAATCCATTTTAGGTTTAATAGATCAGATTTACCTTCATGACAACTGTGGTGGGAGTGAATTTTTTTCTAACTCGCCCATTTTAAAGTAATTTAATCTCGAAGTTCGGTAAATTTAGCGGCATGTCCTTTTGATTCACAGGAACCAATCTCCGGCTCAAAGTAAGAAGAACGTAGAACAACCGCGGTTTTTAGCTGGTTAACAATGTGACTTAGCTTTAGCCCACTTACCTCCGTTAGCTGGTTAGCTCTCGTTATCTCGGGGTTAGCTTTTAGCTACAGAAAGCTCAGAGTTTGCTTGATGTCAGTCATCCACCATGACGCTCACGGCTGCCCTCTCAGCTCCACCTCTTTGCCCATATTTGTATTTTCGACGCACATGACGCTGCCAACATGGCGACGGTAGGAACCGCCCACCGAGCTTCAATTCAGCTCTTCAGAAACCAACGGGTGACATCACAGAGGCTCCGTCCATCTTTTTATATACAGTCTATGGCACAAGTGCTCATTTGTTGGCTATGATCAGGTTATGGTCATCATGACAACTGTGGATGGGGTGAATCTTTTTAAAACTCCTCCGTTTAGAAGCAATTTCATCTAGAAATTTGGCATATTTAGAGGCAAATCCTTTTGATTGACAGGTGCCCAATCTCCCGCTTAAAGAAGGACTAACATGGAACAACTGTGGTTTTAAGCCAGTTCACAGCGTGACTTAGATTTAGCCCACTTACCTCCGTTAGCTAGTTAACTTCTGTTAGCTGGTTAGCTCCTGTTAGCTCAGATAGCTCTTCGCTTACAGGCAGGTCGGAGATCGTTAGATGTCAATCATCCACCCCCACGCTCACAGTCCCCCTCACAGCTCTACCTCTTTTCCCTTGTTGTATTTTCCGGGAGAGACGACAAGCGTGATGTTGCCAAGATGGCAATGGTAGAAACCGCCCACCGAGCTTCAATTTAGCTCTTCAGAAACCTACAGGTGACGTTACGTCCATCTTTTATATACAGTCTATGGTCTTTACACATTGGGGCGAATGATTGACAAGTATGACCATGTCGAGCAGGGCCATTAATTGGCAGCCTGTGGACCAGAACCAGCCCGCTGTTTATCCACTCATACAATAGTGAGCTATTAATTTAGTAGCAGGCAGTGGCTAAACTATATAAGCCACCACTGTGTGACAGTTTGTGACTCTTTGCAGTGCTGCTGTTTATAATGTTTAATGGAAGACCCAAGATACAGCAGCTTCCTGTGAAAACTTCACAGTCAAACGACATGCGTAATAACTGCACTGACCAACCTTTGGGTCGGTGTGCACAAATAGATTAAGTGTATAGGTTAGAACTTGCGTGCCTTGCTACTTGTCTGAGAAGAATAATTACCCTGTAGTGATATGCAGATTAATCCTGAAATATCTATTCCTCCAATATCAAAATGTATATCATTACAGTGCCAGGATTGGATAAGTAGGAACTTCTTCTTCCATGTACAATAGATGTGAGAAACAAGATGCAGCGTCTTGTCGTCTAGCAGGAAGTTCACTGCTCAGGGATCAATCCAACAAGCAGTGATGATGGAGGTATTTCAGCTCAACAAATTCCAACAATGAGCAATTTTGATTTGCCAAAAACATTCTTAAACAAATGAAAATTAATCACAACACAGAGGCGGAGGTGATGTACTGTCTAAAATGTGGAGCTGGTGGACATCCGTAACAATGTCTCTGGTTTTTGGAGAAGAAATTTATGTCCATCTGCAGCTGGTTTAAGCTTTTGTACTGATATTTAAACAGAAGCTTCCTAAAAAACCGGGGCTTCCTGTTTTTCTGCAATGTGCAGTCATGAATATAACTAACAGCTAGGAGATATTACGCGCAGACTTGATCATTATTGACCAGGTAATTTGTGCTTGGAATAAAAAATGTATTGTGAGCTTTAAAAAAAAAAAAAAAATCACAAGATAGAGAAAAGCATCAATAGCTCTCTTCGTTTTAATCATGTGAGCTTACTACACATTTGTCAACCGCCCCCGGCCCCCCCCAAAAAAGGAAAAAAAAAACAGTCCATGTCAGGAGGAACCAGTCCGTGCCAGAAAGAACAAGGCTATACCACTCCCTCTGCATGTGCTGAAACCTGGCACCTTCCAAAGGGCACTGGCTGACAGGTCGGGGCTGCTCCTTTTCCCATTCTGTTCCACTGTAGGGGCACAACTGCTGCACAAGGTGCTGTGGAGTCACTGGCCTCACCGCAGCACTGTAAACCCAGCAGGGACACACAGGAACTACAGTATTTTGACAGTAAATAAACTGTTGTTTGAGACATCTTAATTGTGTCTGTACATTCATTTTAGAGTCTGAAACAAAGGAATAAATCGTCTGCAACACCATCCAGGCCCTCTGGTGCATTTTGTTCGAGCGTATCTGTGGGAGCAAGCAGCAGCCCCCCATCCTCCATGGCTCCACACTCTTGTGGACAGTGATGCACTTTTTACCTCCACTTTAATGTCTGACCACTTCTTTTTAATCTCTGTCTGGTCGTCTGATGATATGCGTCAGCATCTATCACTTGCTGACACTCTTCTGTCTTTCTGGCGTTGGTGATGTCCCTCCCATGCCCACCAGATAAACATTTTTACATTTTACTACACTGCCTATTAGAATTTCTACCTTTAACTAAAACTTTAACTTACCTTAAATTAGGCGCATCACTGTTTAAGCCACAGGACTCAAATGGTGAGAAAAAAGTAGCAGCTTATAACTCAGAAATTACCAAATATTGTAAGGTGTTTTTCAGGATGTTCCAAAGCTCTCGGGTGTAGGTCTATACAGTTTTGTGTCTTCTACAGGTATCTGGGACGGAGGAAGTGTGTGCAGAGCATGCATGTTCAGCCTCCCTTTCTACGGCTACAGCTAACTGAAGCCCAGCTGGCTGCAAAGATTCTGGACAACGGCATCCAGGGAGACCTGCACAGGGTAAGATCATCAATGGCATAGTGCCATTATGAGGACAGTTCCATTATATTAATGGATAAGTCAAATGAACACAGATATTAACATTGTAAACTAAAGCTCAATTAATGTCTGGAAAAAATACATTCAATTTTAAAACTGTAACAAATAAACAAATAATATCTCTGGCCTAATTAAAATGTCATTTGAAATGCTTTAACCAACAGCTTCAGGTGTCTTCTAATTAAGAGTCAAAAACATGTTACAGTAATTTTAACCTTTAAAAAGTGTTTTCTTTCTCCATTAAGAGGCATTAATATCTGCAATGGCAGTCCTGCTTGTTTTACATCCTGGGTGTAAAACATATGTAAATCTGATACATACGTAAATCTGATGTTAGCAAACAGATCATGGCACTTTTTTTTTTTTTTTTTTTTTTTTTTTACCATTAAAATGTTTTAATGTCAACAACTAGTTAATATTAAAACGTATAAAATAAAGACAATCTTCCTTGGTTACATTACAGATCTTTTAAGCATAAAAGGAAAAAAAAAGCAGCTGCTAATATTAACTTGGAATAAAGAGCACAAGTGCCCTGCGATGGACTTGCGAGCTGTCCAGGGTGTACCCTGCCTTTTGCCCAAATGACTGCTGGGATAGGCTCCAGCTTCCCTGCGACCCTTCGTCCGACTAAGCATTTAGGATAATGAATGAATGAATAAATGAATAAAGAACACAAGCATTTTTTTTTTACATTAAAAATGCCAATAAAATATATTTAATATTCCTTTTAGAAAAAACAATATTGTATAGCAATAACTCCAATTAGCTGCTCAGAAATTTTCTGACACCAAGCTGTTGTTGGTGACAAATCTGGTCAGCACTTACCCATCTAGCCCAGCATTTATATCATCATCGCATACTATTTTAGCCTACTGTTCTTTAGGGCCTGGACCATGGCTAAGAAGTGGGTACCAGGGTTCATGAGCACCTTCTTAACTGCCTCGAAAGTCCAGATTCAGAAAATATGTAAGACCAAAGAAAAAGGCAAATGCAGGAGGGAAGTCACTGATGTTATTCAGAACACTATGCTCTTCTATAACCAGGGCAATCCCTATTGTACCTGGAGCTGAGGTTAACTTTGAAAGGCAAATTCTCCAGGTCAGTATACTGCAGAAATGAATAAAAGTGTCAAAATAAGCAAAATCCAATTTTAGACCTTAACCCCTCAAAAACAAAACAAAAATAATCATAAAAAAGGGGGAAAAAAACAAATGCAAGCTGACATAATGTATGCTTAAACTTAGAATAAATCAGTCTCCCCATTTAAAAGGTTAAAGCTGTCAATGGAACATGGATCACAGAAAGAAACAGCTGTCTCAAGAGATTATAAAAAATATATATGTTAAAAGCTAAAAGAAAATCTTCAAGCAGCTTGATGTTCTTGTGACTACAATTGCACAGATTTTTCAGAAGTCTAAGGACTGAGGCGCTGTAGCTCATCTCCCTGGATGTGGCTGCAAGAGGTAAATTAATAAACTTAAGAGATAGATCATATGAACAATGAGCAAACATACATGATGGTGAGATCACATTATTGGTGGCTGTTTGATCCTTAGTGGACTAAAAGAACAGGATTACTTTTTCCATTCCTATGAGTGCCACAATCCAGTAGGTTTTGTGCAGAACCTGATAGGCTGTTCAATCCATTTAGTTTTATTCAATTATGTTGAAGCAGAAATTTGTTGAAAATTGAGAAAATTGTTGTTCTTATAGAACTGGAATGAGAAACCTTGTAATGGAAGATGGTTGATGAAGATGGAAGATGACACAACCGTTGACAAAAAAAAATCATAAACACCAATCTGGACATTGCCAAAATGTACTGTGATAAGCCAGAAAGTTTCTGGTAGAATACCCTTCAGACAGAGGACATATAACTGGAGCTTCTTTGGTGAGCTACATCAGCTTAATGTGTACACAAGCAAAAATGAATCATTTGTTGCTTCTGGTACAGGGTATCATTAATTTGTTCCAGTTATGATGTAATCCAAAGGTTATCAAGGCATCCTGGAGCTAAATGTATTGTATCCAGTGTCAGAAAAACTTAGAAAAACTGGAGGTTAGGGATCCTCCAGCAGAAGAATGAGCCAAACCACACAGTTGAAAACAGCTAAGAATGTAACAGACTTTTTTTTAAAGGTGGCCGTCACTGAGTCTTGACCCAAAACCTGTTAAATAGCTGTGGGAGCAGCTGAAACATGCAGTTTAGAGAAGCCCTTCAAATCTGAGATAAGTAGAGCAGTTTGCTCAGGAGCATTGGGTCAAAATTATTGTAGTAGCTAGTTTTCTGTGAACTTTTCAAGTGACATTTCAGCGTTTTTGCCATTAACAGAAGGGTGTAAGCATGTAATGAGGGGTATAGGGGCTGAAACTGAGAAACCAACTATTCCAAAGCACCAGAATCACAGGCACATAAAGTGGGCAAACATAGGTAGTATCGCTATGACATACTAGCTGAAACAGTCAGTTTGGTGGCAGTAGCCATGGCTCTTACCAGAAATGTCCTCAAAAACCCTTCAGACCTTCAGGAATAAAGATGGTTAAGAGTTGCAGACTTCCTGTGGTCATGCATGTCTGTTGTCTAAAAGAAATTAATAAAATATTATTATGGGAAAATAAAAATAAAAAACTTTTTGCAAACTATTTCATTATTTAATATTGTAAAAATCTGAATTTTTTTTTTTTTTTTTTTTTTTTAAGAAAAACGTAAAATAAATTATTCAATTTTATACATTCAGTGCTTAATTAGGATAGTAAAATACACAGAATACATGAACTCAGATTGCATTTGATACATGCCCTTTAACCATCTGTCACACTTAGGAAAAAAAACTTAATTTCAGACTTTATACAAAAAATACCTGTCTTATAACCTACTCATCAAAGCAGTCGAGACAAACATTGAGGTCCTTCTCAAGCTTTCCATAGCATGATCTGTACAGCATGAGTTCAGAGTGTACATGCAGTGATGACATGATTTTTATCCATTCCTCTTGCGGAATTCTGAAGAACCCTGCACATAGCTTAAAAGAAAGTAATGCTCATGAACAAATCCCAAATGAAGAAATCCCAACAAACTAACCCATTTTTTGTAAAAACTGCCCAGGCCCTCTCTTTATGATGTAAAAAGGGGTTCTTCATTCAGACTAGACTGTTGGATTAGAAATAGAAATGTCCAAAACCAGCTAGTTAGAGGTGTAATGACATGGTCAAAATTCTTTACAGATTCTGAGAACAGATTTTTACAAAAATCACTTTTTTTCCTATTGTTCCATCAACTTTATTATTTCTTACACTTACACAGATTTTTTTTTTTTCCACAAGATGACAAAGCTTGATCTATAACAACATAAAATCTGAATTGGTTTGTAGTTGAATCAATCTTGAATCAATCTCTTTGTTAACACAATGTTCACAAAATTATTAAGCAAAACAATATGGTAGATGCCAAAGTGTAATCTGACAATGGAAGAAAAAAAATATATATATATATATATATATTTTTTTTTAAACTTTCTGACCTGGGGCCTCATTTATGAAGCTGTCGCACGCACAAAACCCGACGTACGCCAAATATAGTCAACTTTTGGAATTTATCAAAACACAACTTGGCGGTAAAATGTCCCTACCTCCATGCCAACTCTGACCCTGGCGTACCCACAAAATCTGGAGAAACGGGAAACGGCGACACCAAAGGCAGAAAATAAAACCAAAGAAATGGTGTGAAATTTGAGACATTTGTTCAAAATCAAATATAAACTTTCACACAGAATGTTGTACATTAACAGCATGTGCAAAAAAAAAAAAAAAAAAAAAAAAAAAAAAGAATAATTGAATAATTGCATTAAAATGATGTGGTCGCCCATCATTCCATCTTTGGGGATTAATAAAGTATTTTTCATTTTCATTTCATCTCATTAAGCTGGTCAGGGTGTTTCCTCCACCTCCAGAAGTACAAAACACAAAGTGATGGTTGGATATAAAATGCACCCAAATGCGTAAAGGCACACAGTGGCTTATCTGTCCCTGCGGAGGAGCTTGGAGACTCTGGAGTCGAGCCCGGCACCTTCCAAAGGGAAATGACTGACAAGTCGGGGCTGCTCACTCCTTTTCCCAACCCAGAGCGCAGATCAGTTCTCCACAACCAGACATGCTGTAGTGTAGGGGCCATCGGGCAAATGGAGGCAAGTGGAGGTGCCTCTCAGCACAGGAGGAAACCTGTTGTACAGCTGTAAAATGTGTGCAGATAGTGGAGATGCTACATAACATGGCTTCACCTGCGTTCACCTGCACAATCATCCAATCTGAATGATTGTGTTGTCAATCATCCTCTCACGTTGGAACCAAACGCTGCTGCTTTACGTCTAGAAGTGATGCAACACATCAGAGGTGGAGAATTCTGATTTATTCACAAGTTTATCTTTATTCAAGTTTATCTTTAGTGGGGTTTCTGTCAGGGTGGTGTTTATTTCTCTCCATCTCCTGCACCTCCTCCTTCATGGCAGTTATTGGTTCCTCTGTGAGGACACCACAGCTAGGACACAAGGTGGAATCACTGGCCTCCCCCCTCTCCGACCACATCTGCAGCGCTGCAACCCAGCTGGCACACACAGGAACACCAGTATGTTCCCAGTAAATAAACTGGAGTCAGAGACGTCTCATTTATGTTCATTCATTTTATAATCTGAAACAAAGGAATGAACCACTTTCAGCTTCATCTGGAGCATTTTGTTCCAGCGTATCTCTGGACTCCATTTGCCCGCCAGCTTTCTTGATAAGTCCGGTGGTCTGATGAGACAAGCTAACAGCATCTGTCCCCTGCTGACATTCCTCTCTTTCTGGTGGTGGTGATGTCCATCCTGTTTCCACCAGATAAAATATTTTTACATTTTACATTATCGATTAGAATTTCTTCCTCATTTTCCAGAAAATTCCTCTTTTTTGCTTTTTTCCTGCTGAACCGTCATGGAAATGAGCTCGATGAATATTTATCAGGAGTGTTCACCTGACCTTTTATGGCCAACATGTGGGCATGACAAGATGTTCCCTGACGTGCGCAAAATTTAGTGTTGATCCTGATTTCTGAAGCGAAACAGGCGTGGGATGTGCGTGCGCACTGCTTTGTAAATCGGGAAGTTTTTTTGCGCCGCATTTCCCGTTTTCCGTATGTACGCCACCTGTAGTCAGCGTTGCTACGCACAGTTTGATAAATGAGGCCACTGGTTTCCAGGTATGTAAAGTAATCTCAGCTCTGCAAACTTTTATGTAAACTGTAAGATGAGAACGCATGTGAAAGTAGTAAGCTAGTATGAGAAAAAATATGCTATTTTATAACACAAATTCAACACCTGCTTCAGAGAATGATTTGGAATAGTTTTAATGCTGGTTTGGATTTTGGTGAAATTTAGGAGGGGTGGATGTAACAGGTATGTTAAAATATTTTATATTTCACCAAAAATCTGCTTTATATACACTTTATTCTATATTCATTCATTCATTTTCCGAACCGCTTATTCCAATTCAGGGTCGCGGGGAAGCTGGAGCCTATCCCAGCCGGCTTTGGGCGACAGGCAGGGTACACCCTGGACAGCCCGCCAGTCCATCGCAGGGCCACACACAGAGAGACGAACAACCACTCACGCTCACACTCACTCCTAGGGGCAATTTAGAGTGACCAATTAACCTATCATGCATGTGTTTGGATGGTGGGAGGAAGCCGGAGTACCCGGAGAGAACCCATGCATACACGGGGAGAACATGCAAACTCCACACAGAAAGGCCACTGACCAAACCAGCCAAGGATTGAACCAGCAACCTTCTTGCTGTGAGGCCACAGTGCTAACCACTTATTCTATATTATTTTCCTATTTTTATTTCAACGGTGGGTGTCAAAAACTGATAATAAATTATGCATTTTCGCTGAGGAATTTGAAAGGCTAAAACACTTACCTGCTAACTCAGGGGTCGGCAACCCGCTGGAGCTTTTTCAAAAATGTTTTAAAAAAAAAAAAAAAAAAGGAAAAATATATATATTTTTGTTTTGATCTGGTTCTGTAGGAGGACAAACATGACACAAACATTCTTAACGTTTTCCAGCACTGTAAAAATGTGTAGAATAAATATTAAATTTCAACGTTTCTGTCAAGGAAGATTTGCGTCATAGCCTGCGACACACGTAGCCGATCTATCAGCAGGGCGGGATGTCAGGCAGGTAGCGTTGTAAACAAACCGGCGGCTGTGTGATGCACCATGGATCCCAAAGGGAAAAAGAGAAAAATAACAGAGGAGAACAGAGGATTCAGCGTTTCTTGGACCGAATCATTTGCATTCATTGCCAATGTGGAAGGATTGCCTGAATGTTTGCTCTGTAGCGAGAAGTTGTCAAATAACAAAAAGAGTCATGTGGAAAGACATTTCCAGGGAAAGCATGCTACATTTTCAGCCAGTACCCAGTTGGGAGTGACACAAAAAGTACGATTGCATTACTTCTGGAGAAATTAGAGAAGCGCAAAAATAGATTTAAGAAGTGGATTGCATCTCCAAACTCCACTACTGCTGCAAGTTTTGTTGCAACCTGGGAGATAAAGCGTGGAAAACCGTTCACAGATGGTGACTACATGAAGGAGTCAGTCATCAGCATATCAGAACACGTATTTGCTAACTTTAAAAACAAAACCGAGATCATGCAGAAAATCAAAGACATGCCCCTCTCTGCTAAGACAGTCAAGGAAAGGACCATTTAAATGGTGGGCAACATCACCAATCACCTGCACCTTTTACTTCATCCAACTTTCTCAGCAAGAGCAGCTGGTGAGATATGTCCCACCAATGAAAAGGGAGGGCCATACCCATAAGTTTACTCTTGTACGCTGGTGGGCTCTTACACATGCAAATAGCCTATATTTCCCTCTCGTACAGTACGTCCCTTCATAGATTATGCGCTAGGTGCTTGCCCACTTTGCCTATGGCTAAAACCATCCTTGAATGTCTGACTAAACTAATCAGTGGTATCTTTTGTCTGGTCATTCTCTGATTACAGTTTGAAGCAAGCTGCAGCAATCTTTTGAACAGTGGAGGGGCTTATGCAGCAGCCGCTGCTGCTAAGAGTAAACTACCACTCACCAAAGTCTCGAATCTCACCAAAGAAAAGTTGCCAGAAGTCGCCTAGATTCATTGATTTCCTGAAATAGGCTCACTAGAGGGGTCTGCAAATTGGCTAAATGGCAAAGTTATAGGTTGATGAGGGATGTACCCGGAAATGTTGGACTGACAGTTTCCTCGATTAAACACATTCATTAATTTAATGAGTTAATTTTTCTGCAATTAATCAATTTTAATGTACTGAAATACCTTGCTTTTACTTATGACAACATGACAGCTATTGTTTTCTTTTTTTGTTTTCTTCTGTTGCGTTTCAGTTACCATAGTGCCGTTCTTCTTGTTACACTTTAGTTTGCATTGCATTTAACATTACAGAAGCATAAAGCTATCAAGCAAATAAAAAAGGATTTTATCATGTCATGATGTTAGTTTTATTGAAAATACATGAATATGTTGTAACATGATATGTTTCAACTTTTTACTGTAGAATGGTGACATAACGTAATATAATTCCCTTTTTTTTTTTTTTTATTTGGGTGACACCTCTACATTTCTATACAGTGTCAAATCTTTTCTCTATTGTTTTCTTCCTCTGCTTGTTTTAGTGGCAGATAGCAAACCTTTTTCATCTAATTGCCTCCCAGGTGGCATTAGGTGACTGAGGGGCATGTGAGGGAAAGTTTGTTTCTTCCTGCCTTATTGTTGAGGTGCCCTGAGAATGGAAATACACACTGGAACACTGCAACTTTGTGGAGCTTTGCAGGCAGACTGTCTTGTATCTGATGTAATCACCAGCCAGAGGGAAAAAAAATCCTTCCTTTATCCTGTTGGCCACACACAACACCCACACCATTGCACATAGAGATACACATACATCTAATACATCTGTAGTTATTCATGGTTTTTAGTTTTTTCTCCTGATGTTGGTTGTGTTTTCTTACCTTACTGTTTCTTTACAGGCTTTGAAGATTTTGTCTGAGGACTCATTGTAGTTGCTGTGGCTTGTTTTCTACTTTTTGTTTTACTCTTGTTTTTTTTTTCACTTTTTTTTTCTCTCATCTTCTTTCTTTTTCCACTTTTTCCCTCCATTGTCTCTCTTCCTCCAGTAGTTATAAGCAGAAATAGAAAAAACATATTTATGACATGAATAAGACAGTAAAGAAAAAATTAAGGATACTCTTAGCATTATTGTGCTGTCATTATGCTGGATGGGAAAGGTTTGAAAAAAAAATAAAAAATGGTCACTTTCAGACGGACACTTGCAGGCCATTGCTTACAGTCAGTCGCTTGTTTGTCGTCGCTCACAGGCCCCACTTAAGGAAACTCAGGTCCAAGATGCTGCTTTTCTTACAATTTTTTCTATCAATACATGCAGGTTGTTTATTAAAATGTTTCAGATTGATCAACTTTTCCTCTGAATTGTTAAAGTTGTAGAGCTTTTTTTTGTCACGGTGTGAACCACTTATATGAATTAGTATAAAATGTGAAGAGATTTAATGTTTTCGTTCTCCCCTCTAGTCCAAGTCCAGCCTTGAGATGATGGAGAGTCAGTCATGTGATGCCGAACCTCCTCCTCCTCCTAAACCAGAGCTGCGTTACCCAGGAATCAACAGGGGAAACACGGAGGGTACTGTAGAATCTCGTTATTGCACCTTAACCCCACTGTATCTGAACGATAAACTCAGTGTTTCACCTCGTTCTTGCAGAGTGCAGTCTGCTGAACAAAGCCCCTCCCACACCAACAATGTACAAGTACCGTCCCACCTACAGCCCAGGAAAAAATCACACAGCGCTGACCCATGCTTATGCCAACCAGGTACTGTTCTGTTCTGATCGTTTTTTTCCTTCTGCTGCTTTATCACTTTGGTCTAACAAATCTCCATTTTTGTTTGTTTTCCTTTTGATTTCCTGTTGGCCATCTTGATTTGGTTTCCCAGTGGCTTACTGTTGATCAGTATCAGTAAGTGATTGTTCAGATAGCATTCTCCCTCTAGTCTGTTTCTGTCTGCCTGTTCTAGGCCTGAGTTGGACACTGAAATACCAGTTCAGAGTTTTAGTCAAGTTATTTGATTCTAACTTAATAAATCAGGATTGATTATCATTGGTTCTCTTCAGTATTTGAGCCAACATGTGGTCCTGAAGTTCCCTAATTATAGTCCAGTACAGAAACTGGTCCCTCCACCTAGTCTTTAAAGATGGTTTTCACCACCCTTTGTAAATTTTTCTTATTTTAAGTTCCTGTAGCTCAAAAGTTAAACTTGCTATTAGACCTTCTGTTTTCTCACTCACATCCAATAAACCAGGGATGCCTAAGACCCGTCCTCAAGATCCACCATCCTGCAGACTTGCCCCTGTGATCCCTCACGCTATGCGTGTGTCCCCATGGTCCCTCAGACCGGCTATGTGTCTCTATAGTCCCTCAGACTCCACGTTTCCCCATTGTCCGGCAGGCTCTGTGTCCCCGCTGTCCTGCAGATTCTGTGGCCCTGTTTTAACACAACTGACTATTATTTTCTGGCTCAATAGCAGTTTAGTACAGATCTTGTTCACAATCTGTTTAATGTGAATCAGATATGTTTTATCAGGAAATATCTAAAACATTCAGGACAGTGGACCTGGATGACCAGTGTTCCCTACCACTAATCTGAAACCAGCAGGGCAGTGGACACTCAAGGGCCAGGGTTCCCTAACAGTGATTGAAAACCCACAGAAAAATGGGCCTGGGAGACTAGGGTTCCCCACCACTAACTGAAAAGCTGCTGGACAATGGGCCTGAAAGACCAGGATTGGGTATCACTGCATCCTTTGGACCTCATATTTACTACTTTGAACTGAGACAAAGTTTATTTCCTTGTTTTTCAGTCTTTGTGTATTTCGGGTACAGCTTAATTGAATGAGGATTACTGAGGGTGGAACATGGAGAAAGTGTCGGCATCATCAGCAAACTAATTTTTCATAAAAAATATGGAGGTGTTTCAGTCACCAGACCTTCATTTGTGACCTGGAACTCATCTCTGCTTCATTTAAACTGTAAGAAGCTCTCTTTGCCCTGCCTTTCCTTATCAGCACGGTGCACGTAATGGTTAGCTCACAGCAAGGTCACCAGTTCAAGCCTCAGCTGGAGGGAGGTTCGAATTGCGGCCTTTCTTTTTTCATTATATTTTATTTTTAAGACTTTTTAAATTTACAAAAGGACCCCCCTCCCCTACATTTTTCCCAAACAATCAGACAAAAACCAAAAAAAGTAATAATTTTTTTTTTTTTTTTTTTTTTTTAAATTAAAACTCCAGTTAACCATATCTCTTTGACGTTAAACATAATACACAAATACATACTAAGGCCTGTTATTTTATAAAATTATACCTACCAGGCTTAGGTAAGGTTCTCAAATTTTAACAAAGGTTTTATAAGATTGTCTTAGACAGTATGTTATTTTTTTCCAAGGGCTTACAACTGTTCATTTCTGTAAACCATATGGTCAGAGACAGGGATGGGAATCAGACTTCCATGTAACCGCAATACATTTTCTAGCCACTACCATGGCTATCTCATTTTTTGGGTATTTATCTAGGGGTTCCTCAATTTTCATCAAGCTTCCAATTAAACAAATTTCAGGGTCCGAAAGTATTGAAGTCATGACAATGTTAGCCAGAGTATCACATAGGTCCTGCCAGAAACCTCTGATTTTCACACATGACCAAGTGCAGTGCAAGATTCATGAACCATTCCACATTGAAAACATAAATCAGATCATTCTGGTTTAGACCTGTGTATTTTCTCTGGCGTGAGATATAGTTGATGTAAATAGTTATAATGGATAAGTCTAAATCTTGAGTTAATAGTGGCAGTTACTGTTCTGGAATAATTTCGACCAGAGGGTATCTTCAATTGAAACCTTTAAATCTGATTCCAACCTTTCCTTAGATCTATATTGTGCCGGTTTAGGACATTGTTTCATCAAACAGGAGTATACCTTAGAAACAAATTTACATGGTTCGCCATCATGCAACAATTTTTCTAACTCTGTAAATTTAGGTAACCTTATATTTTTCCCTATGTATTAATTAGGAATGATCGTAACTGAAGATAACAGAAAAAGGTTTTGTTTGATCATTTATATATCCTTTTCAATTGATCAAAAGTTATCAAGGATTCTCTTTCAAAGCAGTCCTTCAAATAATTTATTCCATTTTTATATCAGGTTTCCAGAATCTTATTATTTAGTGTTAGTGGAATGAGTTGGTTTTGTTTCAGAGGTGATTTTGGTGAGGGACAAAGTCTTTGTCCAATGATTTTATGTACATCATACCACAATTTGATAAGATGTAAAAGAATTGGGTTGTCTGTCAGTTTAGACAGAATTTTCCAGTTTTACTTGTAAATAAATTCACTAAACTTCTTATCTCCCAAAAAATTGAAAGCAATATTCAACCAAGATGGCATTGTTTTACCTTCAAACATAGATAAAATAAATCGCATTTGAGCTGCAAAGTAATATTTCTTAAAATTTGGTAATTAAAATCCTCCTGATTTATATTCCCAAGTTAATGTTTCTAAAGACCTTCTGGCGATTTTGCCATTCCAAATAAATTGTCTCACACTTTTATTAAAGGATTTTAAGAAAGTCTCTGGTATCTGTATAGGAAGGGACTGAAAAAGACACTGCAGCCTCGGTAAAACGTTCATTTTGATGCAGCTAATTCTTTCAAGTAAAGTAATGGGTAGACTAGACCATTTCTGTAAGTCAGTTTCAATCTTTTTAATAAGTGAATAATAATTCAATTTATAAAGATTTTTTTAAATCACTATCCACAAATATACCCAGATATTTTACACCCATTGGAGACCATTTGAATGCAGAGATACTTTGAGATTCTGGGGGATTAAATGTTGTAAGAGGAATTATTTAACTTTTATTGTAGTTTGCTTTATAACCTGAGACAGTACCATAAAGATCAAGCAATCTTTGTAGCTGAATAAGAGATTGAGATGGGCCTGTTACATACAACATAATGTAATCTGCTAATAAAGTAATTTTATGGGCTGTCTGCCCGACCGTAAAACCTTTGATGTTGGGATTCTGCCTAACTGCTTCTGCCAAAGGTTAAATAGCCAGTACAAATAGGCCTGGTGATAGTGGACATCCCTGTGGGGACGATCTAGACAAAGGAAATGAGGAAGACATCTGCCCATTAGTGATAACCTTTGCTTTAGGTTTGTAATATAGAGTTTTCAAACAGTCAACAAAATTTTGCCCAAAACCAAATTTTGTCAATACGTTTAACAAATAGGGCCATTCCAGCCTATCAAAAGCCTTTTCAGCATCTAGTGTAATTGCCACAGTTTGTTCAGATCTTCGTTTTGCCAAATGGATTATATTAAACAGTCTACATAAATTATTGGCAGATGTGCGTTTCTGTATGAAACCACTTTAGTCTGGATTAATTATTTTTGGTAGCATTTCTCTAAGTCTATTTGCTAACACCTTTGAAATCAGTTTATAATCAGTAATTAATAATGAAATAGGTCGATAAGAAGCACATTTTAGCGGGTCTTTGTTTTTCTTATGCAGAGCTGTTATTAGGGCAATTGTAAACGATTCAGGTAATGTATGGGTTTTAAAGGCTAAATCTGCTACATCTTTTATTAGTGGTATAAGTAGATCTTTAAATTCTTTATAAAATTCAGGAGGGAAACCGTCCTCTCCTGGTGCTTTAATAGACTGGAGTGAAGACAGAGCTTTGTTAATTTCTGCCTGTGTAAAAGGAAGGTCAAGGTTCTTTCGGTCTTCATCATTAATTTTTGGTAATTCAATTTTGGATAAGAAATTATCAATATGTGTCACATCGTGAAAAATTTCCGATTTGTATAAATTTGAATAGAATTTTTAGATGTGTCATTAATCTGCATTGGATTATATGACATCATACCCATTTCAGTTTGAATTGCGTTGATTGTCCTACTGGTTTCCTCTGTGTTCAGTTGCCATGACAGAACTTTTTGTGCCTTCTCTCCCAACTCATAATACATTTGTTTAGATTTCAAAATATCTCTTTCAGTTTTATAAGTATTTAATGTGTTATACTGAAGTTTTCTTTGGATTAAGATAAGTGTCATTAGAACCATTTATTTGAAATTCTTTTTCCAGTTGTAAGATTTCTTTTTCTAACTTTTCTGTCTTCTGTATATTTTTTGTGCTTTAGTATAATTTGTCCCCTTAAATAAGCCTTTAAGGTATCCCAAAAAATAAAACTACTAATAGAAGGGTCACTATTTGTTTCACAAAAAAAGTTTTATTTGGTCTCTTATCAATGTACAAAGGTCAGCTCTCTTAAGTATATTGGAGTTCAGGTGCCATCTATAGGGTTGTTTTGGTACATTGGGAAATATAATTGACATTGTTCATGGCGAATGATCAGATAAAGTTCTGGATTAATATTTACTTTCTAATGCTCTATGGAACAAATGACTGGATAAGAGAAATAAATCAATTCTCGTGTGGCAATTATGAGGGCATGAGTAAAAGGAATAATCCCAAATTTGAGGGGATAACTGCCTCCAAATGTCCATTGACCTAAGGTCTTTCATAAAATTTTGCGTTGTTTAAACTGCTTTTGATCTGGTAATGGTCGTACGATTTATCCAAAGCAGGGTCTAAGCAAAAATTTAAATCACCACCCATAAGTACATTATGTTGTCTACCTGCTATTTTCAAAAAGAGATCTTGCATAAATGTTTCATCATTATAGTTGGGTGCATATAAATTAAGGAGTGACCATTTTTCTGAAAATATTCTACAGTTAACAAAAACGTATCGCTCTAAAGGATCGATAATAGGATCAGTAACTTCCAGGGGTATATTCTCATTTACTAAGATTGCCACTCCTCTAGCTCTTGACTTAAAAGAGAAATATACCACCTGTCCTACCCATTCTTGTTTTAATTTATTATGTTGTGATGTGAGATGGGTTTCTTGAATAAAGGCTATGTTTACTTTTAACTTTTTAAGATATGTTAAGACCCTTTTTCTTTTTATTGGCCCATTCAGACCATTAACATTGAAACTAAGAAATTTCAATTTTCTGTCCATCCCATTCAGGTTACATCATAACCTTTGTAATTGAAACGCAAAAACAGGAACAAGCTATAGCACATCACTGGAGTATCAACACAACAAAACGAAAGAAAAAAAGACAAAACCAAACAAGGTGAACCGAGCAACAAAAAAAGAAAGAAAAAGAACCCATATTGTACCAACTCGAACAAGTGGCCCACCTCCCTTCATCTGAAACTGTCTTATATACATAAGCAACTTCTACTGTGGGTCAAAGCTGTTGCTCCCTGAAGGCTCTTCATAAAAACAACATAACCTAAGTTTTTACCCTTTTCTTATCCTTATGAATTCAAAGAAGAAAAAAGAAAAAAAAAAACTCTTATTGCGTTTATCAATTTTTACAAGTAAATTTTCATTTTACCCTTATAGTGTCCACAAAGTCTGCTGCTTACTTCGGTGTTTTGAAGAATTTAGTCTTTCCATCAAAGAGGGTTATCCTCAGTGTTGCAGGATGCAGGAGAGAATATTCAATTCCCATGGACCGCAGCTTCTGTTTCACCTGATTGTATTCTTTGCGACGCGTCACAAGATTGGCACTAAAGTCAGGGAAAAACATCACTGGGTTATTCTCAAACATGGTAGGACCTTTGTTTATCCTGGATAATTTAGCAGCGGTGCGAAGTATGTTTTCCCTGTCCTTGTATTTCAGAAGGCGTATCAATATAGGTCTTGGCTTTTTCTCAGTGGATGGTCTCGGCTTGAGCGTTTGATGAGCTCGCTCTATCATCAGGGCCTCTGCAAAGTGTTCAACTCCCAATATATTTGGCAGCCATTTAGCAAAAAAGGCTAGCGGATCATTTCCTTCACGTACATTCCCAATCCGAATGTTATTGTGTCTGCTATAGTTCTCCATTGACTCTACTTTCTCCAGTAAAAGCTTGTTATCCTTGGTAAATTTAGAGAGCTGGATATTCATGGTAGCTATATTGTCCTCTGTTGTCCCGATGCGGTCCTCCACCTCGGTGACGCGGGATGTCAGTCCATCAAGCAAGATCTTTAGTCCTGTTATGGACTCATTAATCTCAGCAGTACGTTTATCCATCTTGTCCGAGAAAGCTTGATTTCCAGCACATATCTCCTAAAGTACGAGTGCCATATCGACAGATGATTGCACCTCGTTTTCCTGTGTCTGTTCCTGCGTCTTCATGCCCACGTCTACCTAGTGTTGCATCACGTGACCAATTGCGGCCTTTCTGTGTGGAGTTTGCATGTTCTCCCCATGTATGCGTGGGTTCTCTCCGGGTACTCCGGCTTCTTCCCACCCACAAGACATGCTTGTTGGGTTAATTACTTTGCTTAATTGGTCATTTGTCTGTTTGTCACAGAAATAATCTGTTTAGTATTAATGATAAAAAGACTAATTTAGAATTACTTGGATAAGAACCTGCCATGATCTCTATTGCTATTGTGAAACTATTCTATGGTTCCCATCAGAAAAAGCATAACAGCAATGGATGAAACTATGTATGTGAGGTTTTTTTGCTGAGATTCCTCTTATTTTTATCGGAGCAACATCACACTTTTTATGACTTTACCATCTTTTACAACCAAGAAAACCGAATTCAGTGATTTTTTTTTCCCCCTATTATTTCTCTTTTTTTTACTGTAAAATGAAAGATGAAAGCTAGTATACAGTCCCGACTTTCATTCAAATTTTTTTTTTTCAGGATCTCCAACATAGATCAGATACTTCATTGTCAGACCAGGAGCATACATAGGAACAGGTGCAGAGGAGCAGAAAGGGCACACCTGCACAAGTCCACACACACAGTCAAAATGAATTATGCATGTGCAAATCCACCGCTGATCCCATCCTGGCTTATTGAGTGGGATGTAAACTAACATCATTTTCTGTTGTCTCTGTTTGGTCCATTAAGATTGTTAATGTCAACTTTAAATTGTCTGTCCAGTAAGTAGTTTAAAAAGTTGTTTTTGCCAACATATGTTAATGTTTTACTTTGACTAAAAACCAAACAAAAGTAAGAAAACAATAAAAATCCAACAAAACAAAGCAACTCTGCCAAAGTGTCTCTTTTGGGTCACTTTGCTGGTCCAAAGTAAAGAAAGTAATTATTGGCTGTTCTAAAAGTCGCTAGAAGTGGCTTCATAACGTCATCGCCTAATTTGCATAATTGGCCATATGCGTGTAATGTAATGGACATTGTAGGAGAGAGAAATAATGTTGTGGGAGAAACAAAAGGTGAGTCAAAACCACCCTAAATATATTTAGTACGCTGAATAAACTCTGTTCTGTTGTTTGTTTTTTGTTATTATTATGCCATTGAAATGGGCTATCACTTCAAGAAAATAGATTTTGATTACCTTTAGACCCACACTGCATAAATCACTTTTGTCCTCCATTGTTAAATGTCAGATTATCAAATTTAACCAAAGGACTGTTGTGTGAAATTTCAAGCTTCATGTCCAACCCTCCTGTTGTTTATATTTTAAAAAGCAAACCTACCTCTCATCACCTTATGCACCGAAAAAATATTGTTCAAAAATGTTACTAAAATTATTTAAAGGTTGTGTGTGTGTAAGAGGAGACAAGAGAGACATTTATTGTTTTTATATTCAGTGTTAGCTGTTGCAAAGTTGATGTGCTGGTAATGCATGCATTAAATATTTATATTGGGAAAAAAATTGTGATCTCAATTTTAAGCAAAAAAATCGGGATTCTATCCAGATTTTATCCAGAATCGTGCAGCCCTACAGATCAGTCTAATTTACTTAGCGTCATATAAAACAGACATGGCCTTGGATGTGTGATTTCCATGGTGATGTGAGCAAATCCTGCCATAATGGTATTTCTGCATATGGGAAGCTTGATGAAGTTCCAGTGAATGAACTGGGACCAGTACTGGACCAGATCTGGATCTGTTTTTCTCCATGTTACAGACTCCATCCTCTTACTGTGGGGATGTGTGGGATGATGGGGTGGCTGTTATGTAGCAGAACTTAAGCTTGGTCTGTTTTTCAGCTCTTTGTTTGCTTTTGCCCCCCCCCCCCCCAGTTAAGTCAAGGCGAGAGCATTGGCAGTGCCAGGGACTCGTCGTCTTCCACCTCCTCCCTCCTCCAGGCCAGCCAGCAGCCCGGTTTCCGCTCGCAGCCCAGTCTGGACCAGAGAGACACTTCATCTGATCGAGGTGGGGGAGGAGTCAGAGGGGAAAGAAGAGGCGGGGGGGCTGGGATACCTGGCTACTCCCTGGGGGGGCGGTCCTACCCCTCCTTCTCCGATCCGACCGTCCTGTCTGGAGTGGCATTTCAATCTTCCAGCTCCACCCACACTTCAGCCGGTGCCCCCCACGTCTCTGAGGCAACCACCCCATCCACCAGCTTTAAAAGCTTAGCCATTCAGACACCCCCTCCTCACCATCCATCTCATAATGGCAGCCTGTCCTATGACAGTTTGCTGGCAGGGGAAGATGAGTTCGACAAACGGGAGGTGTCAGGTCCTGCAGCCCCTGATATTTCCTCTGGGAGAGCCTGTACACTAGCAACTGGTGGCTATGACTCTCCATTCCTGTCACAGCAGAAAGATGCTGACACCCAGTCTCCCCGTCACCACCACCGCCCCCACCACCACCACCACCACCACCACCCCGCCTTCCTCCACCGCTCCTCTTCCTCCACCACCTCCTCTACCTCACCACCTCCCCCAGAGAGGGAGCGCTTGCTGGCAGAGCCCCACCCTGCTGCCAATCAAAACTCTGCCCCACCCCTCCCACACCACCACCACCATCACCATCACCACCACCACCACCACTCCCATCACCACTCCTCCCACCAACCTCGCTTTGCTGCCTCTTACTCACAGCCCCACCACGCCTATCCATACCGCACACGTTCTACAGACACACCCCTGCCCCCACCTTCTACCACCCACCCTCCCCACTCCCCACATCCTCCTCCTCTTGGCAAGTCACTGTCCTACTCCAGTGCTGCCGCTGCTGAAATGCAGTACCGGCTGATCCGCAAGCCGTCTGCATCAGCCGGAGCCAATGCAGCGGGAGTAGGGGGAGCATTACCAGCACCAAAGTGAGTATAACCTTCATCTTCTGTCTGGAGGGTTTGCTGCTGAAAAACCACCACTGCCTGATTGACTGCTCCTCTTCCTCCTCCTCTTGCCCCCTGCTCTCCTCCCCGTACTACCAGATCTCCCGTGAGTGCTTTTGACTTTACTCCATCTGCACCATCTCCTGTCCTGTGCCATAACATGTAGTGTGTTTAGGTGTCATGAGGTTTTGCATGTCTCATGCCCATGTTTATGCTGCCACCATGTCAGTCTCATCATGTCAGTCCGAGATCTGTCCACAACCCGTCCAAGACCTGTCCCAAGCCTGTCCATGACCCATCTGAGACCGACCTGAGACCCATCCTAGAACTTACAGAGATCTGTCTCTGACCTGTCCCAGACATGTCTGAGACCTGTCACTGACTTGTCCATGACCTGTCCCTGACCTTTCTGAGACCTGCCCATGACTTTCCCGTTACCAGCCGAGACCTCTCTGAAACCCATCCCGAACTTGTCTCTGACTCATCCGTGACTTGTCCATCATCTGTCTGAGATATATCTGTGACCTGTCCAAGACCTGTTCTTGACCTGTTCCTTATCTTTCTCAGACATGCCTGTGACCTGACTGAGACATGTTTATCTTGCTGTTGTCTCTCATGCTGCAGAGTCCTTTATCCTTTGTCCTCTTAGGTCTGCACTGTGTTGAAGGGGAAGTGTGTTCCTGTGTCTGGCATGTCAACCACTTCCTCAGATCTGCCCCATACTTCATGTCCTGGACTGTCTCATCCTGTCTTTCCTGTCTTTTCTAACTCAGGGATGAGTTGATCCAGATAAAACATTCGAGTTGGACCAATGGCGGCCAGTTCTCCTCATCCTCCTTTTCTGCCCCTTCCTCCCCTTCTCACCCGATGACTGCTCATGTCTGTCCTGGGAGGTCTCAGCCCACTGTGGTGTTGACGCAAAACCCCACCCACAGGCTGCAGGGGGGAGAGGTGAAGAAGGTGACTGGAGTTGGGGGAACTACCTACGAGATTTCTGTATAAACGACAGCTGGTTTGCAGAGAGACGAAGGAGGGATGAGTTTTTTCTCTGGACTGGCTGGCCCTCCTCCACTTGTCCTCTTAGAATAAAATACAAACTCTTCTTCTCTGGATTTTCTTGGACCAAATGAACCAGTGAGGACTTGGTAACATTAGCACTGCCAGGATCTGGAGTTTGATCCCCTCTTGGACCATGAAGACTCTCCACATCAGGGTCTTAAAGCTGCTTTAAAAGATTAAAATGAGCACTTTTAGACTCCAGTCGGTCTAATCCGGCCTTTTATAATTTTTACCCTGATCTAAATCATTGATCAGTCCAAACAGAGCAAACTGAGGTTTGGTCTTGTGGTTTTTATCTTCATACTGGTTTCCATTAATAGCAGGGACCAAGAGCTCTACTGATGTTTATGTAAAGTTGTGTTGTGATGCATGAAATCCAGACAGAATCCATGTAACCTGCCGTTTCTCCTGGAGGTGGTGTCTTGTCTGAAGACGCAAACCCAACGGTGTGACTGGAAACTGAGACAGCTTGTTGCTGACGTAATTTTCCTCTGGGTGGGGATGAAAACGTCAGACTTTCTTTGATTACTTCACTGATATATATTCATGTTTGTACAGTGTTTCATGTGGATTTATGTTTTTAACCAGCAGACTGGAGCATGCTCAGTCCGGTCTGTTCCAACAAATAGGAAGCAAACGTCAACCTGGAAAGTTGTGTTTTAGCTTCTGAAGTTGGAGCAGAGTTTTCTCTAAAATTAATTGAATGAGCAATTGCCTTGAAAATACAAGTGTTTTTTTGTTTTTTTTTTATTTTTCCCATTTCATTTGACTTGTTTTGTATGAATTTGTATAAAAATGTAGCTATTAAGTGAAGTTTTTAATAATGAGCCCAAACAGTTGCAGCCCATCAGAATTGTGATTTACCTGCTGAAATGGTTACTGCAGGATAACAGACTCCTGCAGGGATTCTATCAATAAGTGTTGTGATGGAGTGCTGGGGTCATATCTGTTATAAAGAGGACATTTAAAAGCAGGAAGAGGATCTCAAAACATGAATAAATCTGAAAATAAAATGTTCCATCTGCACGGCCCGAGAACACGCGGATTTTATTTGTGTCACTGATCCTCTTTTAAAATTTGTCACCCTTCATCATCAGCTACACCTGTTTTTTTTTCTGTTAACCAGCCAAACACATGGCAGCATATTGTGAGTGCATTTCCATTAACCCTAGAAATGTGTAAAAACTTTGCAGGTGAAATTGTGATGTGATTTGCAGGTGGAAATGCCCGCAAATCACACTTGTTTGTCAAAACTTACAAATATTGCTTTATTTTTCAAAAACATGTCATGGAAATGTCCTGTTTAATAATAGTAATGATAATAGTAACAACACTGATGCTGACATCAAAATAGAGTTGGAGATTCAAGCTACTCCATGCAAAGTTAGCGTGACAACATTGTACTAACATATAGATCACAGAGGAAAAAGCTTGAGCTCATTAAAAAAGTGCCCATCAGTGCAATATGATTGTAACATTTTAGTTACATCAGATGGGAACATAAGCAACATGTGAAATAAAATGGCTCAAACAGAACAGAGGAAGCTTATGATGCTTATTTTGATTATGAGTGAAAATGTCTCTTGATAGGTGAACTCTTGCTCTAGCTTTCCAGGAAAGCAGGGAGGTAAAAGTTAAAGGAAATAGATAACTAATTTTACATTTTTGTCTATGACCTCCTAATTTCTGGGAATCCTCTGACTGAAAAGGTCCTCCTGTGCGACATTTGGGCATTTAACCTCTACAAGGCCGAATTCTGGCTGACCCTGTGGGTCAATCACAACACCATCCGGTGAAGAGCCCATCCATAGTGCACTGCATCGGGGTGGATAAGGAAACCACATGGATAGTGGTTAACTGCCATTAGTCTGCAGTATTCAGACAAAGAAGGCTTAAGAATTACTTTGAGACATTTAAACCGGAAGTCCGCCACCGGAAGTCTGCCTTCTATTGATCGTTGATGCCACTTTTTGTAAGCTAGCAGCCGTTAACGGTTAGCTAACGGTCTCTTCTCTTTAAGGTACGGATTCCTCATCATTCAGGTCACATCTTAGCTCGAGGACAAACGTGAATAAGAGGATGGCTTTGCTGACGCCACTACTGGCTTTCTTGTACCACCTGCCGCAAGTGTACAAGTGGCTGCTGAAGCCGTACTATGTAGCGTCTCTCTTCATGTGTTTAGCTTTTCTAGCTGTCCGTAAGACGCCAGGAATCTGCGATCATCTGTCCACACAGAGGGAAGACGGAAACTCCTGCGACTTCGACTGGGTTGGTAGAAAGTACTAGAAATGATCTTTTAGGATGCTGTTCTGGTCCAGGTTTTGGTTCTGTTCTCAGCTGTGTGGGGAGACTGGTTGACTAAAGCCATTCCGCTGACTGGTGGACTTGATTTATTACGTTGCTTCATACCATTAATCAGCTTAATATATTGCATAAGTCACTTTATTATTCTGAATGGTTGAGGTTAATTTTGTTGTTATATCTCAGTGTTGAAAATCCAACGCTTGCCCTGAAGAAACCGCAGTTTTTTTTTTTGTTTGTTTTTTAGAGCAAATAAATGTAGAATGACTAATTAATCTGTAGTTTTCTTGCTTTGTCCTGTCATTCACTAAAAATAAAACTGAGTATCAGAACAGATTTGTTGCTTTAGTTTAGTGGCATGTTTGTGTGCTTTATAGTCATGTCCATAGTGTTTATTCTCCACAGGAATTTGTAATATTTCAAGTTCAGCAAATCTGAATATAAACATCTGAAATCAGCTTGTTAGCCTGGTTTTTGAACTCATGTTTGTGTTTTTCCAGAGAGAGGTGGAAATCCTCATGTTCCTCAGTGCCATTGTCATGATGAAGAACCGAAGAGCAAGTGAGTACTGATGATCTGTTTTATTTTTTCGTAATGGCCAACCATCTTTTAGGGTGAAATCAGGGTTCATCTGAAATCTGCTAGGTCTTCCCTGAAAGAGATCTTTTCTGTATGGGAGCCTATGTTGCTCTTAAACCTCCATTTACTTTAAAGTATTGATGGAGCTTCACAGGAAGTCGCCCACGCCATCGGCAGCAATGCAGCCCCATACCATCCGAGATGCAGGCTTTTCAACTGTCCACTGATTACAAGCTTGATGCTCCCTTTACTCTTTAGTCTGCAGGACACCCTCTCCATACTTTTTACAACCAATTTCACTCTTTGCCTTTGAACAATTTAAATGATCTTTAGTCCAGAGAAGACACCGTTTCAGGATCCTGTTGACATATGACTTCTTTGCATGATGGAGATTTAACCTGCATTTGTGGATTTCAGGCTGAACTGTGTTAACATACAGTGATTTCTGGAAGTCCAGTAAAGAATCATGTCTGTTTTTAATGCAAAGCTGCTTTAGTTTGTCTCCATTTAGCTGAAATTTCTGTGTTGTGATTTTTGGCTTCAGAAACCATTTATATGCATTGAATATAAAGTGTTTTAATTATGATAATAATGAAATTACATTTCAGAAACTCCTGCTGACACGTTGTACGCAGTTAAATATAAAACATGATTGTGTGTGTTCTGGTCATCAGTAACAGTGGAGCAACATGTGGGCAACATCATCCTGTTCAGCAAAGTGGCCAACGTGATCCTGTTCTTCAGACTGGATATTAGGATGGGCCTACTCTACCTCACACTTTGCATAGGTTGGTGTAACATGTCCACATGTCCTCTAAGGCTGGATCAAACAAACAATCCACTTCATTTCCTTGCGGTTAGAGCTTTGGATGCTTCCTGTAAGCTGCTGGTACTAGGATTTTCTGTTCAAGGTGTTCTATGCTAGGGATGTTGCCATCATAGACTATTATCAGAGAAATAATTCTGGGACTGCATGGTGTCATAGTGTTTAGCACTGTACCCTAACAGCAAGAAGGCCTCTGGTTCAAGCTTAGCTGGGGAGGAGGTTTGAACAGTGGCCTTTCTGTGTGGAGTTTGCGTGGGTTCTTTCTGGATTCTCTGGCTTCTTCCCACCATCCAAATACATGCATGTCAGGTTGATTGGCTACTTTAAATTGTCTCTAGGATAGGCTCCAGGTTCCTGCAACCCTGAATTGGACTAAGCAGTTAAGAAGTTGGATGGATGTATGGTTTGGATTTATTCTGATGTTTACAAATAAAAAATAGCTCAGAAGCTTCGTTCCATGTAAATATGCTCTGTTGTGCAGAATAAATATGTCTTCCATATTAACTCCAGAGTTTTCTCTGAAAAAACATATGAAAAGTTAGTCTTACAATCATGGCTTGGCAATATAACCAAAATCTCATATCCCGATATAGCTCATTTAATATCCCCGCAACGATATACATAACAATATAAAATTGTGTAATTTTGTGTCAGTCATCAGTTATTTGTCAGATGTGCTTGGCAACGGCAGCAGTGATCTACTTCCATCTGGGGGAACTATTGCCGTATGACGTTTCATGAGTAAATACCTATTGCAGAGTTCCTTGTGAGTGCTTTCGCCACCACTTGGCGCTGCTTTAGCGGCTTTTGCTCTTTGACTCTATTCTTTATCTTTATTCTGTATTCTTTGTCCTGAATCTTGCACAGGTGATAAAATGAGTTAGTTGTGTCAGAGTCCGTTGTTGGGACTGATAGCTAGTCTGTTGTCTGTTCCGCGTCAGTCTTTTTATGTCCAAACCGTATCCATGGGACAGAAATTTCCCCCCTTTTATGAACAAGCTAATCAGGTTTGGTTGGCTGGTCATCTTTCAGGGAATTATCCTGCTCTGAAACGTGTCTACTACAGTCTTTTTCCATGTTTGTTCATATATATGTATATATATATATATGTTTATATATATATATATATATATATGTTTATATATAGATGCTGTAAAGCGCATCTTGACGTAAAATACTGCAGTAAAGCACCTTATCATGGCATAAACAATAGAGCCTTATATGAAACGATAGACGTTTTCTATCGTCCAAAGGATATATTGTCATATACATTGTTATATCGCCCAGACCTACTTATAATTCTTCCTCTGTTAGTTTGGAGGGAATAACTTTTCCTCTATCCCACAAAAGAGGCCCTGTCCGTGCCGTTATGCAGCTTTTTACAGAAAGTGATGATGTTGAGGGATCTTGACAAATAATTATTGTGGCATTTAAGATCACAGGTAATATTAAAATAAAGTAACGGTGACATCCTTATGCTACACACCTGGGTTTTACTATGTAATTGATTCGTTACAATGCAACACCTGCTAATTTTACATTACAATTCATAAACAATATTTTTCAGAATGATTGAATAACAGAAACGCCCAAAGTGACCAGGCAGCACACGGTAAACAGAGATGGCAGGAATCTCGCAGTTAGGCTTTCAGCGTCATTTTGACCCACAATGTGTAAATTGTGCAGCCGGGGATCGGACCGCCAGGGTTCCCGCCTCTTGCTGCCGCCCAGCTCACATTGCACCCGACCCCTACGGCTCCTCCCACAGATGGTGAGCCCACGGGAGGTGGGGCCTATGTAACCCTTTCGGGCTGAGCCCGACCGGGCCCCATGGGTAAAGGCCTGGCCACCAGACGCTCGCTCACGTACCTCACCTCCAGGCCTGGCTCCAGAGGAGGGTCCCGGTAACCTGCGTCCGGGCAAGGGAACATTTCTGTCCGAGTTTGTGTACATCATAGGGGCCTTGTGAGCTGTACTTGGTCTGATCCCTCCCCTAGACACCTGTTTGCCATGGGTGACCCTACCAGGGGCATAAAACCCCAGACAACATAGCTGCTAGGATCTTTGGGACACACAAACGTCCCAAAGAACGTCACCTCTCTGGTTGGGAAGGACCCTGAGCTTGTGCTCGAGGTTGAGCGGTTCCGGCTAGATATGGTTGGACTCACCTCGACGCATGGCTTGGGCTCTGGAACCAGTACCCTCGAAAGGGGCTGGACTTTCTTCCACTCTGGAGTTGCTCATGGTGAGAGGCGCCGAGCAGGTGTGAGCATTCTCATCAGCCCCCAGCTTGGTGCCTGCACTTTCGGGTTTACCCCGGTGGATGAAAGGGTAGTTTCCCTCCGCCTCCGGGTGGGGGGGGTCCTGACTGTTGTCTGTGCTTATGCGCCGAACAGCAGTTCAGAGTACCCACCCTTTCTGGAGTCCTTGGAGGGAGTGCTGGAGGGTGCTCCTTCTGGGGACTCCATTGTTCTGTTGGGGGACTTCAATGCTCACGTCGAGCAATGACAGTGAGACCTGGAGGGGAGTGATTGGGAGGCATGGTCCCCCCCCTCTGTACCCAAATGGTGTTTTGTTATTGGACTTCTGTGCTCGTCATGGATTGTCCATAACAAACACCATGTTCCATCATAAGAGTGTCCATACGTACACCTGGCATCAGGATTCCCTGGGCCGCAGTTCGATGATCGATTTTGTAGTTGTATCGTCGGACCTGTGGCCACATGCCTTGGACACTCGGGTGAAGAGGGGGGTGGAGCTGTCAACTGATCACCACCTGGTGGTGAGTTGGCTCAGATGGTGGGGGAGGAAGCCGGTCAGAGCGAGCTTCAACTCCCACCTTCAACAGAGCTTCAACCATGTACCAAGTGAGGCGGAGGACATTGAGTCCGAATGGGCTGTGTTCTGTGCCTCTATTGCTGAGGCGGCCAGCTGGAGCTGTGGCTGTAAGGTCGTTGGTGCCTGTCGTGGCGGTAATCCCAGGACTCGTTGGTGGACACCAGCAGTGAGGGATGCCGTCAAGCTGAAGAAGGAGTCCTATCGGGCCTTCCTGGCCTGTGGGACTCTGGAGGCAGCTGATGGGTACCGACAGGCTAAGCGGCATGCGGCTTCGGCTGTTGCCAAGGCAAAAACTCGGGCATGGGAGGAGTTCGGCGAAACCATGGTGAGAGACTTCCGAACGGCTTCGAGGAGATTCTGGTCCGCCATCTGGCTGCTCAGGAGGGGGAAGCAGTGCTCCATCAATGCTGTGTACAGTGGAGGTGGGGAGCTGCTGACCTCAACTCAGGACGTTGTGGGTCGGTGGAAGGAATACTTCGAAGACCTCCTCAATTCTACCAACACGTCTTCCGATGAGGAAGCAGAGCTGGTGGACTCAGGGGTGGACTCTCCTATCTCTGGGGCTGACGTCTCTGAGGTGCTCAAAAAGCTCCTTGGCGGCAAGGCCCCGGGGGTGGATGAGATCCGCCCGGAGTTCCTTAAGGCTCTGGATGCTGTGGGGCTGTCCTGGCTGACACACCTCTGGTGCATCGCGTGGACATCGGGGGCAGTACGACCTTACAGCCGCAGCTCGGGCTGGCCGCCTCAGCAATAGAGGCACAGAACACAGCCCATTCGGACTCAATGTCCCCTGCCTCACTTGGGACATGTTCGAAGCTCTGCTGAAGGTAGCAGTTGAAGCTTGCTATGACAGGGGACTGACAGACGTTCCCAGCAGACCCTCACAACACGTTTGGGCCTGCCAGATCTGACTGGCTTCCTCCCCCACCATCTGAGCCAACTCACGACCAGGTGGTGATCAGTTGACAGCTCCGCCCCCTTCTTCACCCGAGTGTCCAAGGCATGTTGCCGCAGGTCCGACGATACAACTACAAAATCGATCATCGAACTGCGGCCCAGGGAATCCTGATGTCAGGTGTACATATGGACACTCTTATTGGCAGACTGGGGTGGTGGTCCCCCTTTTTAAGAAGGGGGACTGGAGGGTGTGTTCCAATTACAGGGGAATCACACTCCTCAGCCTCCCTGGTAAGGTCTATTCAGGGGTCCTGGAGAGGAGGGTCCTCCGGATAGTCGAATCCCGGATTGAGGAGGAGCAGTGTGGTTTTCGTCCTGGTCGCGGAACAGTTGACCAGCTCTATACCCTCTTTGGGGTCCTGGAGGGGGCATGGGAGTTTGCCCAACCAGTCTACATGTGCTTTGTGGACCTGGAGAAGGCATTCGACCGTGTCCCCTGTGCGGGGTACTCTGGGAGTATGGGGTACCGGACCCCCTTGTACGAGCTGTCCGGTCCCTGTACGACAGGTGTCAGAGCTTGGTCCGCATTGCCGGTAGTAAGTAGGATTTGTTTCCGGTGAGGGTTGGACTCCGCCAAGGCTGCCCTTTATCACCAATTCTGGTCATAACTTATATGGACAGAATTTCTAGGCGCAGCCGAGGTGCTGAGGGGATCCGACTTGGTGGCCTCAGGACTGGGTCCCTGCTTTTTGTAGATGACGTGGTCCGGTTGGCTTCATCTGGTCGTGATCTCCAGCTCTCGCTTGAACGATTCATGGCCGAGTGTGAAGCGACTGGGATGAGAATCAGCACCTCCAAATCTGAGACCATGGTCCTCAGCCGGAATAGGGTGGATTGCCCTCTCCGGACCGGGAGTGAGGTCCTGCCTCAAGTGGAGGAGTTTAAATATCTCGGGGTCTTGTTCACGAGTGAGGGAAGGATGGAGTGCGAGATCGACAGACGGATCGGTGCGGCGTCTGCAGTAATGCGGACTCTCCGCTGGTCTGTTGTGATGAAGAAGGAGCTGAGCCAGAAGGCGAAGCTCTCGATTTACCAGTCGATCTACGTTCCTACCCTCACCTATGGTCATGAGCTGTGGGTCATGACCGAAAGAACGAGATCTCGTATACAGGCGGCTGAAATGGGTTTCCTCCGCAGGGTGGCCGGGCTCACCCTTAGAGATAGGGTGAGGAGCTCGGTCATCCGGGAGGAGCTCAGAGTAGAGCCGCTGCTCCTCCGCATCGAGAGGAACCAGTTGAGGTGGCTCGGGCATCTGGTCAGGATGCCTCCTGGACGCCTCCCTGGTGAGGTGTTCCAGGCACATCCCTCTGGAAGGAGACCCCGGGGAAGACCCAGGACACGCTGGAGGGATTATATCTCTCGGCTGGCCTGGGAACACCTCGGGATCCCCCCCGCAGAGTTGGCAAATGTGGCTGGGGAGAGGGAAGTCTGGCCTTCCCTGCTTAGGCTGCTGCCCCCGCGACCCGACCCCGGATAAGCAGCAGAAGATGTGTAAATCTACTCACAACATTAAAAGAAATCTAGTTCAACCAATAACAACTTTTTTCAGATTATGTAAACGTTTAGAAAAGAGACATTTAATACAATCTTTTAACTACACCATATTTCAGAACTATCTTTGTTTTTCCCTTTTCACAAACACTTTTAACTCGCCCCATTTTCTGTGATGTTCTCAGTTTGAACATTTTCAGTGTCCTTCAGATGGTGGACAGACAGTAACTGTGTATTTTCTGCAGATGTAATTCTTGCACGTTCTGGCTTATTTTTTCTGATTGTTACAAACAAAGCTTTCTCTTTAGAAGTTCGTCTCCAAGGCAGTAGGATGTAAAGAAGTTGTCACATGTGATGTTATACATCTCTAGGTGGCTTTCCAGTGTACACTTGAATATTTTATTCATAGCTAGATTTTGAATCACAGGCTATCCATATTTTTAAGCCATACTTGGCAGGCTTGTTGGGCATGTACTGTCGGAAAGGACAGCACTGCCTGAATGAAATAAGGCGCTCATCAACAATACCATGCAAACCAAAATTGTATAACAAAGGTAGAATTTCAACCCATTTATCCCACTCATCTGATCGCAGCTAGCCTGTCTCTTTCACGTCAATTTGCTCTGGTATCGCGGTTGTCAAATCAGATGACTCGAGATTTTATGTCGAATGTCTCCAGAGACATTGTTGCTGGAAGGATCTTTATTTCACAGATTTACAATACAGGGGCGAGAAAGTTTATCCCCAAGACACACCTGAGTGTCTGTGTATGAATGTCTATTCTAAAGCATTAAAAACACAAGTAAGCGATCAAATTTAAGTACATTTAAGAGACTTTTTTTTTTTTTTTTTAATAAACTCTAATCAGCAACTTACCCACACTAAAGTGTCTGGGGCAAAATGACCCCCAACATCATCTTTGCTTACAAACACTGCACAGATGTTCAACTACACATCAAAGTTCATGAGCCCAGAAGAAAAGGAAAGTCACAAATTTTCATGAAGAAAAAAAAAGGTTAACCAGTAGTTTGTTCATCACAAAAACTGAAATGGGTCAAATTGACCCTTAACACAATATAAAGGTTAAATTTGTTCTCATCAGAGAATAAAACTTTTTTTTCCCCCACCTTTCAATGTCCCATGTTTGATGCTCCCTGGCAAAGTGTAAACGGGTAGTTTTGTGGCGTCGAAAGAGACAAGGTCTTTGAATTGTTTTTTTGTTTGTTTTTGAATCCCCTCTTACTTGCCTTCTGATGTTTGTTGGTGCAGTAAGCGCCTTAATTTAGGTCAAGGACCGCCCTGTGTCTTGACGGACAGCCAGTCGGATCCTCTGGCTCAGCGCAGGTGTAATTTTTTTGGGTCTACCACTCTACTTTTTTGTTCCATAATGCTCAGGACCTTAAAAAAATTCAGAATGACTGTCTTACTGTGTCCAACTTAAGCAGCAATGGCACGCTTCCAGAGGCCTTGCTTATGCAGCTTGAGAATCCGACCACGTTCCAGAAGAGAAAGCTTCTTAGCTTTAGCCATCAGGAAGGCATGACCATGTGAAAGCCAGACAGAAAATGAGAATTTTGAGCAGATTTTGGCTTTCATAGCCCATGGTCTTAAACTTTTGATCAGTTGATAAACAATTTCAGTTTAATTGTTGTTTTCTATAAATTACTATTTCAAAGTGTTTTTTGTCACACTCCTCCTTCTTACTTTTGAATATTGTAGCTCTGCTTAAAATGTCATTAAGATCTAAGTATGCAAAAGGTACATTCTAGCAATTTTTCAACTGGTCTTAAGATTTTGATCAGGACTGTATATACTCATCAGGTCTAAAGGCTAGTGTTGTAACATTAAGACACACAGACTTACAATATATGAAATTAAAATATAAAAGTAATACTACTTCCAAACTCCAACTAAGTCTAGAGGAGGTTATCAATCCTAATTGTTACCAGCACATTTTTCCTGCAGATTTCAGAGAAACATTAATAGACAATACAAAAAATGTGTTCGATATGTGTTGGACATGTTTCTGGTTCCAATAAATAAGACAGTGGAGACAAATTTGCTTGAACGGAAACTTAATGGAGGATAAAGTACTATAAAAGAGACACAGAAAAACCCCTCAATGAGGGGGGAAAAAAAGATGCAAAAAAATCCTGATAATCATTTAGTAATGGAATTGTAGCTCCTGAATTGTAATCTAATCATGACATACCCCAGATGGCCATTCCCCTATTTAAAACGGTATCCTTAGTCTCCAGCAAGCTGTGTTCAATGTAGCAGGAACCAGCTGCTAGTTTCCATTAGTGTCCAGTTTTTTACTGCATCATTTGATCAAGGACCTCACAATCCGGGATCCTGGTCCAAACCCTAAACCAAATAATTAGTTTATGTCTGATGTCTAGTGCAACATATGTAAAACAAAGTGTTGAACCTGGTTGGATAACTGATATTTCTTGTTGATGCTGCTCATGGTTATAGTGGACCTGGTCCCGGCTCAGAGTCAGTCTGGTTTAAACCAGATCTCTTATTGTGTTTCAGTGTTTTTAATGACCTGCAAGCCTCCTCTTTACATGGGACCAGAATACATCAAATACTTCAGCGACAAAACCATTGATGTGAGTAAAAATGCTTTGATTCAGAGTTATTTTCTTAAAGATGAATCCTAATTGTGTTTGCTGTGAGAAACCAGGATGAGCTGACCAGAGACGGCCGTGTCACTTGGATTGTGGAATTTTTTGCCAACTGGTCACCTGAGTGTCAGTCATTTGCTTCGGTCTATGCAGACCTCTCTCTGAAGTAAGCCTCAAGTAACAGCAGTAGTACCAGTCACACTAGTATAACCAGTAACAGTCACTCTTGTGCTGCAGGTATAACTGCGCTGGTCTGAAGTTTGGAAAGGTGGACATTGGTCGCTATGGAGAAGTTTCCAAAAGGTGAGTTTCTATGTCTTTGGACACACTGCAGCGTTGCAGTGTGGTCCTTAACTGGATCTAAAGGCGATACTTCCACAGAAACTCATTTTATGAGGTAAAAATGCCTCATCAAACATCATGTAGAAGGATGTTTATCCTAGTAGCAGTGTTATTGGGGGGCTTTATGCCCCTGGTAGCATCACCAATGGCAAACTGGTGTCTAGAGGAGGGAGCATACCAATTGCAGCTCAAAAACCTTGATGATGACAACGAACATTGGTAAAAAGGGTCTTTTGCCTGGAAACGGGTCAGGGCCCCCCTCAAAGCCAGGCCAGACCTGGAGTTGGGGCATGAAGGCGAGCATCTATGGGATCCAGTCAGGCTCAGCCCAAAAGGATAACATACCCCCTTCAACCCCATACCCCCTCCATGGTTTCACCACCCGTGGTGTCTGCTGGGAATGTCTGGGTGAGTCTCTTGTCAGAGCAAGCTTCAACTCCCATCTCTGGCAGAGTTTCAACCATGTCTCAAGTGAGTCTGAGTGGACTGTGTTCTGTTCTTTTTTTCAAAGTGGCTAACCGGACCTGTTGCCATACGTTTGTTAGTGCCTGTGATGGCGGGAATCCAAGAACTCGTTGGTGGACACCTGCAGTGAGGGATGGTGTCAAGTTGAAGGAAGGGTCCCATTGGGCATTTTTAGCCAGTGGGACTATGGAGGCAGCTGATAGGTATTGGCAGGCTAAGCAGAATGCTGCTTCAGCTGTCGCTGGGGCAAAAACTCAGGCATAGGAAGAGTTTAGTGAGGCCATAGAGGGACTGCTGGATAGCTTTGAGCAGATTTGGGTCCACTATCTTTTGTGGTTAGCAGCTCCCCACCTCAGTTCTGGACATTGTGGGTTGGTGGAGTGAGTACTTCAAAGACCTCCTCAATCTTACTAACACATCTTCGGAAGATGCAGATCAGGTTTCGCTGAGGTGGTTAAAAAGCTCATGGATGGCAAAGCCCTGGGGGTGGATGAGATCCTCCCAGAGTTTCTTAAAATTCTGGGTTGTGTGGGGCTGTCCTGGTTGACACAATGCTGAAGCATTTTATGGACATTGGGATAGTGCATCTGGACTGGCATACTGGGGTGGTGGTCCCTTTTCCCTCACACTGAAGCTGAAGATTAGAAAGTCAGCTCCAGCAGAATAACGTGAGGGATGTGTGGTCTGGAATGAAGAAGATCACTGGCTTCAAGTTAAAGGGGACCACCCTGATGGAGGTCTGGACAGAGTGAATGAGCTGAACATATTCTTCAACAAGTTCAGTTCACCCCCTACCTCCAGCCCAACAGACCGCACACTCTCCATAAGCCCACTGCTTTTCTGTCACACCTCCAATCTGTCACCCTGCAGCTCAGTCATGGACCAGAACACAGCTTCATCTACCTCCACATCAGGACATCCTGAAACCTCCACCTTGTTTGTCTCCTGCAATCAGGTTAAGAAGCAACTTGAGAAACTGAACCAGAACAAGGCTGCAGGTCCAGATGGTGTCAGTCCCAGAGTTCTCAAGACCTGCTCAAAACAACTATGTCCGATTCTCCAGCACCTTTTCAACGCCAGTCTGAGACAAAATAGAGTCCCAGTGCTCTGGAAAATCTCCTGCCTTGTTCCAGTGCCTAAAAAAAGACACAACCAGCTGAACCAAGTGACTATGGACCAGTTGCCTTGACATCTCACATTATGAAAGTCCTGGAGAGGCTCTTACTGGCTCACCTCAACAAGCAAGTAAACAACTTTTAGGACCGATTACAGTTTGCATATCGTAATGGACTTGGGGTTGAAGATGCCATCATATACCTGCTCCAGAGAGCACACTTTCATCTGGACCATTCAGGCAGCACTCTGAGGGTCATGTTATTTGATTTCTCAAGTGCTTTTAATACCATTCAGCCTGCTTTATGTGAGAAGCTCCATAAATTCCAGGTGGATACCTCCACAACCACCTGGATCTATGACTACCTCGCAAACAGACCACAGTTTGTGAGACTGAAAGGTTGTGTGTCTCTCTTTCTTCGTCTTTTCACTCTGTACACCTCAGACTTCCAGTACAACTCTGAGTCCTGTCATCTGCAGAAATACTCTGACTCTGCAGTTGTGGGGTGTACCAGTAATAGACAAGAAGCAGAGTACAGAGAACTGGTCATTCAGTTTGTAAAGTGGTGTGGTAACAATCCTGTCATATTAAATACCAGCGAAACAAGAGATGATTGTTGACTTCAGGAGGAACAAGAATAAACAAAGCACTGTTTCCATCCTGGGAGAGGAGGTGGAGGTGGTGGAGGAATACAAGTATCTTGGAGTTCAGCTGGACAACAAACTGGACTAGAAATGCAACACTGAATACATCTATAAGAAAGGTTAGAGCAGACTGTACTTCTTAAGGAAGCTGAGATCTTTTAACTTCTGCACCAAGATGTTGCATATCTTCTATAAGTCTGTTTTGGAGAATGCAGTCAGCTTTGCTAGCATCTGCTAGGGTAGTAGCATCAGAACCAGAGACTTGAAGCGTCAACAAATCTGATCAAAAAAGCTGGTTCTGTGCTTGGAGTAACTCTGGAGCCACTGGAGCTGATTGTCCAAAGAAGAATGCTGCACAAGCTGATGAAGATGATGGAAGATTCTTCACACCATCTCCACAACACAGTGAAGAAACAACAAAGTGTGTTCAGTGAGAGGCTTCTTCAGGTCCCACTGACTGAAAGATACAGAAGATCATTTCTGCCAGCAGCCTCTGGAACATAACCTTCTCAAATTCCTAATTATATACTACAATATTGAATTTACCTTTGGGGATTAATAAAGTATTTTTCATTCATTTCATTCATATGGTGTACATGGACCACAGGGGGATCACACTCCTCAGCCTCCCTAGTTAGATCTATTCAGGGGTCCTGGAGGGGAGGGTCTATTGGAGGGTTGTCGAGTTCCAGTCCTCAAGGGCTGGTATTTGGCAGGTTTTTGTTGTTTCCCAGTACCAACACAGCTAATTCAAATCAAAGTGATCCATTTTTGTCAACCTATTTTATTTTTTGTCAGGTGTGTCGGAGCATGGAGTCAATAAAAACCTGCAGGTTTTTGTTTCCAGTTAAAGAGGACTGTAGTCCAGGTAAAGAGGACTGTAGTCTGGTTAAAGCGGAATGTTGTTTGGTTAAAGTAGTCTGGTTAAATAGGACCTCAATACAGAAGTCCAAACGGCAACAGTGTGGACTTTCCATGAGTGTTTGTCATCCATCTGCAGGTACAAGGTGTCTGCATCTCCTTTGTCCAAGCAGCTTCCATCGCTGGTGTTGTTTCAGGGAGGAAAGGAGATGATGCGGCGGCCCCAGGTAGACAAGAAGGGCAGAGCCATTTCCTGGAGCTTCACTGAGGTCAGATTGATTTTTCCAAAAAAACTTTCTTTGTAAAGCTCTTTTCATGTCGGGGACAACAAAGTGATATCCTTTTATACTGTACATACAAATGTGGACAAAATTGTTGATACCCTTGGGTCAGTGACAGAAAAACTCAAAATGGTTACAGAAATAACTTGAATCTCACAAAAGTAATACATACAAAATTCTATTAAATTTAACCAATGAAGGTCAGACATTGCTTTTTTACCATACCTCAACAGAATTATATTTTAAAAAAAATAGTCATTAAACAGGCCTGGACAAAAATGATAGTACTCATAACTAAATATTTTATTGCACAACCTTTTTGAGGCAGTCACTGCAATCAAACATTTCCTGTTACTGTCACTGAGACTTCTGCACCACTCAGCAGGTATTTTGACCCACTCATGAGCAAACTGCTCCAGTTGTCTCAGGTTTTAAGGGTACCTTTTCCAGATGGCATAATTCAGTTCCTTCCAAAGATGCTCAGTAGGATTTAGGTCAGGGCTTTTTTTTTCTCTGTATTTTTGGACTGTGTCTTCCTGGCGCGGCCCGGAGTTACATGACCTTTTTTGCCCTCGACCCCCTATGATCCTATTGTATATCTGTTCTTATCTATTGTAAGGCAGCGCTGGTATAGTAGCTGCATGGCCTAAGCTTACACTCGGTTCTGTATTGCTCTTTTGTCATGAATGTTACATGTCTGTATGTTTGACCTTGGACGAGCTGGCTTGAACTCTGAATTTCCCCTAGGGGATGAATAAAGTATCTTTGATTTGATAGAAGTCCACATTAGAATAGTCTCAATGGGTTCCTCTTAGCCATTCTTGGATGTTTTTAGCTGTATGTTTTGGACCATTGTCATGTTGCAAGACCCATGACCAGCAACCGAGACCAAGCTTTCTGACATTGGCCAGCACATTTCATCCCTTGATTTTCTTGAGATTTCATTGTACCCTGCACAGATTTAAGGACAACCTGTGCCAGATGCAGCAAAGCAGCCCCAGAATATAACAGATCCTCCTTCATGTTTCACAGTAGGGACAGTGTTATTATCTTGATATGCTTCATTTTACCATCTGTAAACGTAGAGCTGATGCGGCTTAGCAAAAAGTTCAATTTTTGTCTCATCAGTCCATAGGACATTTTTGGCTAGTCAATATTTAGTTTGGCTAATTCCAAGCTGGCTTTTTTATAATTTGTCTTCAACAATGGTGTCCTCTTTGGTCGTCTCTCATCAAGTCCACTTTAGCTCAAACAACAACGAAGGGTGCAATCTGACACTGATGTTCTCTGAGCTTGAAGTTTTTCTGTGATCTTGTTACTATTTGTATGATCCATCTGTTTGATTTGTCATCAAATTCCTCCTGTGGCCATGTCCAGGGAGGTTGGCTACAGTCCCAAGTATCTTAGATTTCTGAATAATATGTGCAACTGTAGTCACAGGGTTATTCGTAGTATTAAACATATTTGGAGTGGTTTTAACTCATCTTTTGTTTCTCCCACATTATTCCTCTCTCCTACAACATCCATTACATTACACGCATATGAGCAATTGTGCAAATTAGGCAATGACGTCATTCAGCTACTTCTAGTGACTTTTAGAAGAGTCAATAGCTACTTTCTTTACTTTGGACCAGCAAAGTGACCCAAAAATAATTATTAGGGTCCGAGCCATACGAAGTATGGCAGGGCCCTATTGTTGTTGTTATTCTTCTAAGCACAGCTCGCTCAATTTTGACCCCCTTAGCCCCCGTGAAAAGTTTCTAAACTATGCACACACCTCAAGCCCGGCGAAAATAGCGATATTCCATGGTCCGCATGCACACATTTTGGAGGGGGGCCATAGGGGCCCGAACGTTTACTTTGAGCTAGCGCTACGAAATTTGACACACGTGTATCAACCCTAGACAAGCAAAAAAACTCAATCAAGGACCTGTTACCATGGCAACGGGGTGTCCGCCATCTTGGCGTTTATGCCGTTTTTATCACTTTCAGGTTTCTAGCATTTGAACGAGCTAGTCTGAGGGTTTTCATGCAATTGACTCCATACTGAGCAGGAAGCTTAGTGACAAGATGGGGACCAAAAGTTAGAGAAATCTTTCCAGTAGGAGAAAGCGTGTTACCGTGGCAACCCATGGAAGAAAGCCTTCTCACCATCAAACACGGTTTACTCATATCTTTGCATAAAAAAATCCGATCTGCACGAAAATTCCAAGAATGCATATTTGGTAAGTCCTTAAATCATTGTAACATGTATTGTGGGGGGGTGGGGGGTGTCACTTTTTGGGGGGGTCCCGTGGGTCCCGATTATCTACTTTAACGTAGGGTAACGAAATTCGGTACACATGTCTACCACGCCAAGACGAGCAAAAAAGTCAATTAAGCACCTGTTACCATAGCAATGGGGTGTCCGCCATCTTGGCGGTTACGCCCATAGAGCACTGTATGTGCACTGTTTTTTTTTTTAAACAAATTAGTTTAAGATTCATGCCATTGACTTTAAACACATCCAAAAGCTACGTGACACGTTCGGGTGGAGGGTTCGGCATGAGGCGAGGACCCGATGGATGCCACTTGCGGCTTTTATTTCGTTTTGTTGTTTGTTTTTGTAGTTTTCTTACTTTTGATTTGTTTTAAGTTAAAGTAAAACATGAAAATATGTCGACAAAAACATTTTCAACTACTCACTGGACAGACAGTTTAAACTGGACATTAACAATCTAAATGGACCAAGGTTGTCCACTCTGTCCTTCACTTTTTGTGGTATTTATTGAACCACTAGCTGCTGCAATTAGACAGAATCAAATTATAAGGGCCTCCAGTCTAAAAATATAATTCATAAAATAAGCCTTTATGCTAATGATATTTTACTATTCCTCCAGAACTCACAAACATCATAATCTGAAACAATCTCACTAATTAGTAAATTCCCATCACTATCTGACTACTCTATTAATTGTTCTTAGAGCACAGTTCTACCCATTAACTGCAGGTTTCAAAATCCATCCAACACCAACTTACTCAGGTAATATTAGATACTTAGCATAAATATTCCCTCCAGGCTCTCAGAATTAATATGTAATTACACTAACCTTCTTAAGATGATAGAAGATGATCTCACTCGCTAGAAGTCGCTTCCGATTTCACTTATGCGGAGAGTTGCTACGATAAAAATGATGGTTCTACCCAAAATCAACTACCTGTTCTCCATGATTCCTATGAAACCTCCCTCCACCTGGTTCAAATCACTAGAATCATACACATCCCAATTTCTCTGGAAGATGAAACCACCGCGGATTAGTTTAAAAACTTAACAAAAACCTAAAGACGGGAGGTTTAGACTTCTGTAACTTTCAACATTATTTCTTAGCAAATAGGCTGCAGTATATCTTAAAATGGCTTAAACCTAGTCCATTCGATAAACCATGGACAGACTTGGAACAAACATTCTGTGACATTTTGGAAATCTCCAATCTTCCATTCTTCAGCTTTAATGTAAAAAAAGTGCTTCAAAAGCGTCAACATCAGCACCTCTCTGACAGCTTGGTGGGAATTTCTTAAAAATAAAAACACTTCCTCAATAATCACATGCAAACTCACACCTATCTGGAACATCCCTGACATTCTTCTAAACAAAAATTAGATCAATTGTAAACAATGGTCAAACAGTGTTTGATGTGTTATCATTTTCTGTATGTAAAATTAATCAAATAAACAACAAACCTGTATTTCTGAAGATAGGGTGGAAAGTCCTTGATGACAGCTGTGTTCCAGTTGTTGCCTGCGTTTTAGGGTCAGTCTGCTCCAACACCAACTTTTAGATATCAGTAGACCACTGTGCATGGCATGAGATGTGCTGGACTAAAATCTGCAAATACAAGTTATAAAAATATCAGATCATCACATAAATAGATTGTAGGTGTAAATAGCTGCAGTTTTAGAGTAATCAAATATTGTAATACAAATAGATCAAATCAAACTTTATAAAGCATTTTCATGCCAAAGGCAACACAAAGTGCTTTTCATACTTTTATTTTTAAAAAGCTGATTAAATAAAATCAGGTTTTCACACACTGAAATATTAACACAAAATATTAAAAATACACTCTTTATTTCACACAGTTAGACACAATTTTCCCTAACCTCTGTGTCTTCACTGCATGTAAATAAAAAAAAAACATCTTTCAGATTCATCACACCAGGAGTCAGACCTCCATATCTCCACAGAGGCTACAGATATTAATTCTGCACAGCTCCCGTTTTACAAACATGACTGAAGATGTCATAACTAAAAAGTTTGCATTCTGGTTCGGTGAATAAATATGAGGATGGAAATAAAATATCCTCCCCACCGATATCCAACAAGTGCCAATATCAGACTACATAATGGTTAAATGATCATTGATTATTACAGCTGCCATGTCATGGTGGGGACAGCAAAGCTACATCCATCATAAATACTGTACTTACTGTGTGGTAGCAGGCATGAAAAATAATGAATAGAGAAGTCATTTACAAACATTTACGTGGCAGAGCATAGGATAGATATAAGAAAATAAAAACCTCATTTGTACGCCGCAGGACGTTAAACTTTCTGGCTCGTTCCGTTAGCATTAGCCTTATCGTCATCAGCTTAAGTCAGGTCAGTCACAACAAAGCAGAACAGTATAGCAGTCGTGACACTTACCGACTGCATTGATGCTGAGCCGCTTAAAGCTGCAATTGTCCCTCTTTCAAACTGGATTGATGCCATCTTCTCCTGGTATTTTCCCAAATGTTAGCTAAATGTTTTTCACAAACAGAGGCCGCAGCCGGCAGAGATGCAGGTGCATATCAGCAAAAATAATGTAATCCATCGGTCCCTGGTACTTTGGTCCACTGATGAAGGGAGAGAAAAAAACCTTCTGATGTTGGTTTTGGTAACAGACAACCGAGCAGTGGACATGATCGCTGCTCACACGTCTTCACACAGCTTGTTGCCAAAAGCAACTGAGGCAGGTCCAGCAGGTGTATTTAGGCTGGAAAAGGGCCTGGTTAATGCAAATAGAAAAAAATGCGTTTGCGGACAGTTTTGTTGCGAATAAAGCGCCTAGACGGAAAAACCCAGCCGTCTTCAACAGAAAGGCTTCCGGGGATGTTACCATTTCCGCCCAACACTGATACGCACGTTTTAACTCAAAAAAGTGCAATTTCCGGGTGATGACTCCTTCAAAATGGGAGGCAGACCTATCTATCAGTCTCAGTCAACCTTCTCTGCCACAAATATGTATATATGCCTTTAATATGACAGTTCAAATCTACAACTTATACAATTCAAAATTCTTCATAAAACACATTACATAGGACAAAGAATGTTCAAGATGGGTCTAAATCACTCAGAGATCTAGACATCTAGACACAGTGCACAAGTAACACAGTAGATTATTATTTACATGCTTTATGGCTCTGTGCACCTATTCAAATATTATGGAATAAAGTGTGTGAGGATTTATCAACATGGCTTAGATGCAGCATTCATGCATGTCCCAGACCTTCGTGACATCAACATGGACCCCAACAACACACACATGATCCTTGCGACCCTATGTATCGCAAAGAAAACTATACTATTAAACTTTAAGTCTAAAAGAAATCTAAGTGTTAATCACTACAAAATCTCCTGTTGGAACACATAAGTCTCAAGATCACTTCTGCTTCCATCAAAAATGAATCGGCCAATGCACACTCTCCCTGGAACCCCCGCAAGGTTCCAGGGAGAGTGGGGACGGGGGCTGGGACCTTGGTGGCTCTGGGGGGTGGATTGGAGAGTTTGGAGCTCTGGTGGCCCGGGGGCTGGTGTCCCTTGGGGGTGGGCTGGGGATTCAGGGCGGTTGGGGGTTGGCCTGTGCTGGGTGGCCGGGTTGCTGTCGTGCGGGCTGCGTGGGGGGCTGGCCCCCCCGGGTCTGGGGGCTGCCTTCCTCCGGGATGGGGGGGGCCTTGGTTGCCTGGAGTATTCCCTCGGGGATAATGATTGAGGGTAGAGGGTTGGGGTTGGTTGCGGGTTGGAAGGGAGGGTAAGTGGGAGAGGGGGATAGGAGGGAGCATTGGTGTGGTAGGGCTTGGGAGGGAGAGGGAGGGCTGGGGGGAAGGATTGGCAGCAGATGAAGGGGTGAACAGGCGTGAGAGGGAGGGCTGGTGGGGGGGCAGGAGGGAGAGGGATGGTTGGGAGTTGGGGAGGAATAGGGTCCATGGTGGAAGAATCCTCCCTCTGGCGCTCTCTCCTCCCGTTAGCGTCGGTCTTGACGTGGCTGGTGGCACCGGGCCCTGGCCCTGGATGGATGTCTGGGTGGGAGCCGGGGATTCTGGCCCCTGGAGTGCTGGCGCTGGGTCGTCACGGATTGGGGGATAACTGAGATGCTGCCTCCTGCGGCACCTGGTGGGCTGGGCCTTGCCCCTCTGCCCTGGGGTCGTCCTGGTGAGGCGGGGCGTCTCAGGGTCGGGGGAGGGAAGGAGGGAGGATGGGAAGGTTTAGGGTAGTGGGGATCGGGCGGGAGAAGGAGGTGGGATGGGAGGTAGGTTCGAGGATGGGAGGGAGGGGGCTTGGGCGGGAGAGGGACGGAGGGTGGGAGGGGGGATGGGGGGGGGGGGGGGGGGCTACAGACTTGTCTTTGTCCTTGGGGTTCCCACCCCTGGTATCAAGGTAGTGCCGGCCCACAATGGTGGTGCGCTGGGCGGGCTGGGCCCGCTGGGTCTTGGCCTGGGCTCTGCGGGGGAGTACGGGTGGCCCTGGGACCTGTGGGATGCTGGCTAACCATGTGGCCCGTGCCTCTGCACCCGGTGCCTGCCAGGTCAGCTCGCCGTTGCGCTATGCTACTCGGATTCCCTGCCTCGTCGCGCCGGGAGGCGCCTGCCTGGGGGCTTTCTCTGCTCTGGGCTCAGGGGATGGCAGCTCTCTCTACCTCGCCTGCCTGGATTCTGTGTTTGGTGGACTTGCTGGGCCCTTGGGGCCTTGGGCTCCTCCCCTATGCCTCGGGTCTTGGTCGCGCTCCCTTTAAAAGCACTGAGCTGATCCTTCCATGATCACAGGTTGAACACTCACACGTGCATGCACACAAACCACTTATCTTCCCTTCTGCTTCCTACTAAATGTTGCTGATTATTCTGTGCAGGTGTGTTTGATAATGGTTGGTATTGTAATTTTTTTTTTTTTGTATTCTACTTATATCTTGTTGGATTGCAGTACTGTAGTAGTTTATATTGTTTTGCGAATACTGTGACTTTAGCAGCTTAGACACGCCTTTCTTTCTCTCTTTTTCTCCCTTCAACTTCTTTTTTCCTCTTCCCCTGCCAGGTCCTGCACGGCCATATAAAGACTGATGATGATTAAAAAAAATAACTAGAACCGGCTATTATTGAAATAATAGCAATTGTGAATGCCCATTTATTGAACTATGCTGAATGATTGAAATGGAATAGCGCAAGTATAAGAAATCGAAAAAAAATCACAAGTGACATTTATACTACTTGTTGGCCCACATCGGCATTCGAACAAATTAACTCCAGCATTGAAGCACACTGATTTAACCCACTCTTGATTACCGCTAGGGAAAAAGCGTTGAAATTTTTCCAATTGGCATGGGGATGTCTTTTTTTTTTTTTCCCACTTCCAGCAGGGTTTAATTAGCAGGATTGCAAAAATATGTGCGTGGTTGAACTTAACTCCAGTAAAGATGTGACAGGCTTTATTGTTCAATGTGAAAAACTTTTTTAAAGTTGTTTAAGATTTATCAAAGTGTTGATATTGCAGGGAGCATTTTTGGAACAAATCCTATATATTTAACTGTGACATTTGCAAATAAATTCCTTTGCTCCTTAAAGTGTGCAGCTGAGAGCAATAGCGCATATTGAGCAGTCTGCAGAAGTGCATGTCACCACACAAGCACCAGCCGACAAACAACAATGGAGCTCTATGTTAAATGCTGCATTTGAACCAGTTCCTTGTATGTGTACCTATGTCCCTGTGCACAAAATGGACCAATCACTGAGCTGATTTCTGTTTTGTCCAATCACAGGAACAGATTTCAATACATTGACAAAAACTTGAATAACTTGAAAAGTTTAAATGTTACAAAGACCAAAAGCCGTAGACCATATCTCCTGAATGGGCTGAAGAATTTGATACTTGAATGGTTGAAGTGAGACAAATGGTGTAGGAGGAGTAGCGTTTCAAAGATTTTGCAAGAAAAGACCAGGACAAAGACAAACCGGACACTGCAAACTGGTGCAGAGCTCCAAACCCCTGTCAAAGCTGTTTTCAGCTCATTATGCAAAAACTGACCAATCGCCGAGCTGAATTTTTATCTGGATTGGGTTTGAAGGACTTTCATCCAATCACAAGGCTGAATTTTTATAAAATGCTAAATATCTCAAAAGCTACATCGATTTTAAATAAAACAAATCGGAGCACACATGTCCTGAAGGAGCTGCACAGTTTAAGATCTGAATAATTGAAGTGACTTGAACGATGTAGGACTAGTAGCATGGCAAAAATTGGCGGAATAATATATAATAATAATAATAATGATGATGATACCCTATGGGCATTCACATTAATGATGATAATGAAAATATTCAGATTATCAAGGGCAGCCATATACATGAGATGTCTCTTGATTTTTTTTTTTATTGCAAAGGTTTTTTGCAATATTCCTCCTCACTTCATTTTTGTTGTTTTCTGACAGGGAGACTAAAGGAATTGGACAATTCACTTGTCAACCTGACCTGATTTGACCCACAACCCTTTTTAATTGTGGACATTGACGGTTTCAGGAATTTTGTCAAGAAACTTGACCCCAATTACAGTCTCCCATCCAAAAATACACTGAAATTATGTTGAAGTCCAGACTTCCATACTGACATCTCAAGAAACTAACAAAAGAAGTTAACAGACCGAACACATCAGGACACACAGCAAAACGTTCCATTTTATTCAGTTCAATAATTTAAAATCATATTTTTGACCACTAGGTGTCACTGTGGTGATGTGTTCCAAACGTTTCAAAAGATCAATACTTTTATTGGAACAATCGTTCCAAATGATTCGATCTCACGAACGTTCCGTTTCTGCCATCACTATTTAACATACTTGTCTACAATTTACTTTCTAATCTTCTGAGACAACTCTTACCTTTGCTTCCTCTGGTCCATGAGTGTGGTACACACCATGTCACCAAAAAGCACGGTGACTGCCTGAAGCCCACTGACTGATTACAAGATTGTAGACCTGTGATGTTAATTTGTAGAAACACCTTGGAATAACACGTCCCTGTGTTAACATTGTTTTCTAGAGGTACCATCATTTTTGTACTGTCCCGTTTCATGAGTTTGTTTTTTATTTTTCTATATAATTCTGAGGAAGCATGGTTGAAAAGCAATGTCTGACTTTCATAAATTTATTGGAATTTGTATTTATTATTACTTTTGTGAGATTCAAGTTATTTCTGTGACCATTTTGAGTTTTTCTGTCAGTGACGGTAGGGTACCAGCAATTTTGTCCGCGTCTGTATGAAAAGTTAGATGAGCCAGAAGGCGAAGCTCTTGATTTAACAGTCAGTCTAGGTTCCTACCCTATGTTGTACGAACTGAAAGAACAAGATTGCGAATACAGGGTCTGCATACTTCGATGTGTGGATTCATCTGCTGCATGCGTCATTGTGCCAAGTGCTGTCCAAGGCTGTCAAAGGCTCCTTCGAGTCCTCCCTTCAAATCTGCACTTTGTGTGGCTCCAGATTAGCTTAAAACAAAGGCTACAAGCGATGCATCATTCATGACTTCTTTTTTCCCAGAATTCATTGCACACATGATTTAAAAGAATGATCAGCAGACCACCAGTGTAGGTACCACTGTTTTCTTTTTTTTTTATGTATACACACACACAAATATTTGTCCAAGCAGACAAGCTGGTACAACAGCAACATTGTGTCCAATAACCACTAATGAATATAATTATATGCGTCAAACCAGGATTATTTTTCACTGAAGCTAACGTCAACTCGAAAGGATGAGCTGTCAGCCCGAGGAGAATTTGTCTGGGACTCCTCCTAAACTTGTTGTAATTTAGTCACAAAGGATAATGAAAATAAATGACTGATGCAATTTTCTGTAATTTAAAAAGAATATTTTATTTGTGTTTTTGTGAATGGGATCAGTAATTAGATAAACTTGGCATATGTAGTTGCCAGGCAACAGCGGACTGGAGCACTATGGGTAATTCTTGTACACTAGGTAGGCTGTCTTGTTCCACTAAGGGTAAGCAAACTTTGGAGTGGCAGACTACATAGAACACTTTGTAGCCTACATAGTCTGCACACTTCAAAATATGTGGACCCTGAATTCGGACACAGCTATAAAGTGATATATTTTACACATGATAAAACTGTTCCTGCATATTAAGTAAAACAAGTTTTCACAAATCAAAGTACATAACATAGCATCTAACATTCCTAACATATTCTTTCACATGCTGACCTAAGAACCCCCACCCCCACCCCCAACTTCTGTGTCTAACATAAAACAAAGTAATAAAATCTTGCTTAATGCTGATGTGACGAAACAATATCTTTTGGCTCTATCCGCATCAGAAGCAATTTAACTAATCTCCGCAGAGCAGAGAAGACCTGACTTCCCTTTCCACAGCCACGTTTAATTTTCCTGCTCACCTTAGGCATTCCCAGGGCAGCCAAAAGATATAATCCCTCTAGCTTATCATGGGTCTCCTCCTGCAGGGACCTAACTAAAGACCTCACCAGGGAGAGGTCCGGCAGGCTTCCTAACACGAGCCTGAACCACCTAGAAATTCAGTACATAAAAGTTCAAGAATCAATGATAAAAGGTAGCCTTGGCAGTCCAACCGTCACTGGAAAAGAATCTGACTTACTGCCTGCAATGAGGACCAAGCTCTGACACCAGTTGTACAGGGACCAGACAACCTGTATAAGGGGGTATGGTGCCCCATACTCTCAGGAGTCTCCAGGGGACACGCCTTCTCCAAATCCACAAAGCATATGTTGACTGGTTGGGCAAACGCCCATGCCCCATTCAGGACCTTTTAAGAGGGTATAGAGCAGGTCCATCGTTCCACAACTGGGATGAAATCCTGAATCTGGGGCTTTGCTCTACGATGGACCGTCCTCTTCAGGACCCCTGAATAGATCTTACCAGGGAGGCTGAGGAGTGTGATCCCCTGTTGTTTGAGCACACCCTCTGGCCCCACTTCTTGAAGAGGGGGCCCACCACCCCAGTCTGTCAGTTATCGCGTCTGCACGATGGAAAACATAATGACAAAACTCATATTTGACACTAAAATATTTAGTTGAGAAGCCTATATCAGAAGGCCAGGTGATAAGCATGTCCATGCCTGCTTACATACATATATACATATAATTCTTACATATACCTAAATATACAAATACCTGCACACATACATATAGCTATATATTCACACACCAACTACATTTATATTTGCACACAAAATATATACACACATACCCACGTTTATGTATGTGTACCTACCCATGCAAAACTCTTCCATATTAGCTACTAATCAATTTATATACTACATGTCAAAAGCCCGGACACACACTCCCTCTATGTCCTATGGGAAACTGTCTCCCTTGTATGAAAAAACAACTTACTTGACATTAAACCCTCATTTGTGATCCCATGTGTCCCCATACCAGCTTCTAAATAGTTTGAGTTCATTTTAGTATCATTTAGCATTTCCGTTTTTCTTTCCATGCTTATAAGATTTAGAAATTCAGATAACCATGTTTCTATGGAGAAGCATTTTGGCTTGTGAATTTTCCAGTTTAATAAAATTATTCTTTTGGCAGCCAAAAATGCTCAGCCCACAGTTTTCTTTTCTAATCTTGTTTTAAACATTATGGTCCTATGACCTAACAGACATAAGGACGGACACGGAGTTATATCTATATTAATAAGCACTGAGGTTAAACTACAGACTTCTGTCCAAAACAGATCGACGGCTGGGCAGAGCCACAACGTATGAAATAGATTACCTACTTGTCCACATTTATGCCAACAAAGATTTGACATATTCGGGGATATCTTTTTTTCAGTTTGGAGGGAGTAATGTATGCTCTTTGAAGAATTTTCAACTGTATTATTCTTTCGCTAGGTGACTTAGAGATTATTTTGATATCACCCCAAATATTTTCGTATTCTGTGGAAGTGAGTTGGACCCCTAACTCATATTCCCATTGTGACTGTTTTTAAGTTTGGATTTAAAGAGGACTGAAGCAATAGCTTATAGAAACCTGAGACTGCGCTTCCATTTGAGGATAGAAGTATGAGTTTTTTATCAATCTCAAAATTATAATCAAAGCATTTTTTGGAAAGTTTGGAGACTACTGACTGTAACTGAAAATACTGTAAAACGTCATTCATGCTTAAATTATGCCTTTTCCCATGTTCTTCAAAAGGGAGGATTTCTCCGTGATATTTTGTTTACACCACACTGTACTATTTAGTGGTGTCCCTGCAACTTTAAAGACATTATTACTCCATAATGGGGAGAATGAAAGAAATTATTTTGCAATAGCTGTTCTTTTATGAATTTCTCTACTTATGACACAAGAAAATTTAATATTATTGCCTATGTTTTGGGTGGAGTGGGAGTGTACCAGAGTGAAGACAGTGATACATTTATTTTTTTTCCTTTACCAAGAATTCCTTGAGCAAATCCCAACTCCCCTTCTGCCCCAAATTGAAGAATATTTGGCATTAAAAGCAAGATAATATAAATAAACATCTGGAATTCCTAAACCTTCTCTATCTCTTTGTAGGGATCTTTTTTTCCAACTAATTCTAGGTTTTTTATTTTTCCATAAAAATGAAGAGAACATTCTATTGATATGATCAAACCAAGACGTCTGAATAAACAGTGGGATAGAGGACACTAAAATTTCAATCTTGGAAGGAGATTTACCTTCAGTATCTCTCCCGACCCCATAAGGATAGAGGTAAAACAGACCATCTTTTTAGGTCTTCCTTCCTTCATATATATAATATAATATTCATATACTAAAGTTTAGCATTTAATTCAAATATTTTGATAACAGGTACTCTAATTTTAACTCCCAAATATCTCATGCCTTCTGGTCCCTAGACAAAGGGAGCAGATCTGAGATCAGTAAGATGTGTCCATATGTTCAGAGAAATGGCTTCACTTTTAGTCCAATTTATTTTATAATCTGAAAAGTTACCAAATAAATTAATAATTTCTAAAACTCTCGGTATACAATACATACATATTTAGTTTAAAATCGTGATTGTTAATGGTAAAAAAATGTCCACTCGATTCGGTCAAAAGCTTTCTCAGCATCAAGTGATATGCCTATTACTGGATGCTGAAGAAAACCTGCTCTGTGCATGATTTGAAAAAGTCTTTGCATGTTGTCAGAAAGAAGCATGGTTCATGTATCAACATGAATTAAATTTTTAACAACTACCTTTAACCGTTTAGCTAACATTTTTGCAAAAATTTTGTAGTCATTATTAAGCAGGCTTATAGGTCTGAAAACATTGTCTAGATAATGGTAACATGTTTACATGGTAGAAACCTTGTCTCCGCATAATGCAAACCTCTGCATGATGGAAACAAAGGAATTTCAGTATTCGAAACGTGAAATGACCAGAGGCTAAACTAAAAGGTGTGTAATGTGTTCTGTCAGATATGGTCTGATTCTATTGATGTTGTAAAAAGCAAATGAGCAAGCATTGGCAACCAATGCAACATGGACCGTAAGGTTAACTGCGTAAGGTTAACTGGTCCTCCATCATGACACCAAATACAAATGCAGTTTTACTTTAATAATATGAAAAAAAAGAAGAAAAAAAAAGACGTTTTCATCCAGTGTAAATCTAAACAGTGTTCTGGTTTCTAGTTTCAAGTAACAATGACAATTTTTAATATATGTAAATGGAAAAGTTACAGTACCTTAACCTCTTGCACTCCAAGGGTCTTTTGAAAATTTTGTCTCTGTTATGGCATGCACAAATAGAATTACATACTTCTCTGTGATTCTAAATTCTCCCTAAACCATCTTGGTATTAAATTAGAGCTAACAACTGTGGGATTTTATCTGATGTGAAATCATCACCACAGATCCTACTAATCTTAAAGTAATTGGAACATTAGAATTTTTTTCCTCACCTAAATATTTTTTGCATGTCATTATATATAAAAGCTTTAGAAATTGCTACTGTCGATTTAAAAACACCCAGAAAACCACAACTCACTATGTGGTCAGTACCTGTGCAATGCTTCATTGAGCTGAAGCAAAGCACAAAAAATTCACAGGGATTTTAGTAAAGAGGTGTGATATGGGAGAGTTTTTTTAGGTAATGAAAGGCAGAAAAAAACTAACTTCATTTGCTGGTCTGAAAAAGTTGGTTTCTGAATATTTTAATGAATAACCCAGTTATCTATTACTCTTTATAAAACCATAACAAAATTGTTTGACTCATGACAAGAAACACATTTTCTAGAAAACACAAATATAAAAAAGCTTGTTGTAATCATTTTATGTAATGACAAACAGAACATATTCAGTCATCTTCCGTTCAGCATCCCAGTTTCCCCTGTCGGTCTGCAGGAGGCCTTGTTGTCTGATGTGGAATCTTGAATGCGTAATTTGATCCCACTGACTTTTAAATATTTTAAAAATTTTCTAGGACTTTTTCTACAGTGCAGTTTTTCTGTTATTAAAAACTTCCATACCTAAATTGACTTTTACATCAAAACCAACTCATGGTGCATAAAAAGTGAAAATTTGGAGTTTTAAAGGTTAAATAGATTGAACTGTGGAAGAAAAAAATTATTTGATTTCAGATGGTTTTCTTTATCTTTTTCATGAGACTGATGAATGTGACCCAATTCCTCCAGGAAATTTGTTTATGCTGTTGATTGTTTTGTAAAAACCAGCATCTCCTCTGAGATTTGTGCTCCTGGTGTTTCTCAGGAGAAATATGTAATTCTTCTGACTTCATTCAGCAGATTGTTGATCCTGAGTTTTAGACTTTGTCGAGGTTCTCTGAAACCCTGCAGCCCTGTAAAGAAGCGGGTTTTAGGAGGTAAGCTTTGTGTACCTTTGGGTTAGGGCTGGGCGATATGAGCTTTTAGTATTATCCCGATATTTTTATGTCATATCACGATATACGATATATATCTCGATATTTACCTCAGCCTTGAATGAATGCTTTGGTGCATACAATCACATTAGTAACATGATTTTGTGTCTCCATTAAAACATAATTGTTCATACTGCATTAAGATATGCTGATTTTAAACATTCATGCCAAAAAGATGAAATTGTAACGAAGCAAACTGATCAAAACTGCATTTATTGAACAGTTAAAGCAGTGGCACAAACATGTCATTTTAAAACAAAATAAAGTGACTTTGCATGATGTAATAAATGCAACGTATGAAAATAGGTGCTCTAGGGGGTGACTTTTCAAATGATGAACTATTATAAGGCTTTGCTTTATGGATACGTTTTTGAGTTGTGTATGTTTTTTTTAAATCGCAGAGTTTAGTGTAGAAATCAGTCTTATAACACAGGCAGAATGTCCTCGTATCGTCTCCAATAAACGGCTTCAGCAGGTTTTTAATTCAGGGTTTGATTCCCACTGCTTTCTGTACTTTCTAGAGACATGACGAGCTAGATAAATATGCTTGTGTCACACACAGTGGATGATGTGAGTAAGTGACAGAGGTTGTGAATGTAATCAAATATAATGAATTATTTTTGCGTGACGTGAAAAACTTTGCAATTTACATCCCACTCTGTAATCCAGAGGGGGATCAGTGGCAGATTTGGCTGTTCATTGTGACTGTAGGTGGAGTCGTGCAGGTGTCCTCTCTGCTCCTCTGACTGGCTGCAGCTGCAGCCGGAGCGACTGAGTGCTTTAGGACGGGGAGAGACTCTCCTTCTGACAATAACTTTACAATATGCGCTTTAAAGTCAGTCGCCAAAACGCCAGGAAAGTCTCCAATAACTCCAGTAAAAGTCGCTAGATTTGTCGCTAGTCGCTTTTCACAAGAAGTCGCCAGTCGCTTTTCACAAAAAGTCGCCAAATTTAGCGAGAAAGTGACTCCACGCTGCCTCTCATGACGTAGCATGTAGCTCACGTTATGTACATAACTAGGTGCGCTTGCTTTAACTCTCTGTGCAAAGCGGTGCAGAGTTGAGGAGGAGGGAGAAAACCCCGCCCACAGCTAAAAACAACTGCGTGACAACAGGATACTCGAATATGACGAATATAGGCATTTTCTATATTCGCACAGAGGACTAGCTATGATATATCGAGTATATTCGATATATCGCCCTGCCCTACTTTGGATGGATGACACATTAAATGGTTGATATTGGGTGACTGGTGCAGCATCATCCTGAGTTTATTTCCACTTGCAAATATTATACAGCTTTTCAAGTATGTTCTTTTAACACCCTACAGTGCTGTGCTGCATAACTATCACGTGCCCAAACAAATAATGCAAGCCAAAGCTTCCTTCTTCCTCATACTCTTCCTTCTCACAGATGCATCATGCATAATTCTAGCTCCCACCAACGGATGTGGCACACATTGTCAATGACATCCAATGTTTTGTTTCATATTGTAAGTATTTCATCCTGGTGGTACAGAGTAGAGAAACTAAGTCATATGGTGTCATAGTCCAGGTGTAAACTTAATCATGTTTTTGTTTTTTGTTTTTTGTATCCACTAGGAAAACATCATTCGAGAGTTCAATCTGAACGAGCTGTACCAGAAATCTAAGAACCTCAACAAGACCAAAGGAGACAAACTCAGTCAGTCCCTGTTTCCCCCAGTCCCTGAGGAGGAGGAGCCAGAGCAGCCAGGAGCTGAGGTCCCAGAGACGAAGGCTGAATCCAAGAAGGACAAATAGTACAATAAGTAGAACAAAGCTTGGACTTCTTGGAGCAACATGAGAGTCCAAGTCACCAGACTCTCCTACTGTATCCCTCTGTTCCCCTTCATTGTGTTTAGTTTAACTGGTTTATCAGCAGCTTCATCTAAAAGCTGAAAATCTGTTAATAGAAGAGAGGAGACAAAGAACAAACTGAAACATGGGTCTCAGACCTCTGAGGGGGTCATGGTGTAATGGCATTTGACCTAGTCTGTAAAGTCTGCATTATAGTTTGACTAATGGAGATCCCAACAGTGTAATAGGGGAATTGGTTTCTTTTTAATCAGACTAATTTATTTCAGTGTGTTTTAAAAAAAATAGTCTTAACTGATACCTCAGGGTTTGGTGGGGTAGATTAAACATGGTCATACTGGTTGAACGTTGAGTTGAAGGTGGTGTTAGAGGTTTGATATGGCATCAAACAGTGACAGGTGGGGCATGGTGTCTGGCAGATATCTAACATGGAATCAGGCCATTGTAGAGGTGAGACGTGGAGTCAAAGGCTGTTGTCGAGGTGGGAAATTGAGGCAGTGGTAGAGATCAGGTATGGAGTCTGAGGCAGTGGTCGAGGTTGGGTGTGTGGCTAGAAGCCGTGGTAGATGGGGCACATGAACTCCAACCCCATGGGTAGATTACATCTTCATTCCTGACTCATCATTCCATCAGATTCTTCTCTGTACAACATGGCCCACCTCAGCTGTGACATCATAAACATGATCTGCTATAGGCCAATTCAGAGCCTTCGATATTACTCTGACATGACAATTCCATTGACTTTTGTGTACAAAAAATGGCAGCATACTTCCGAGTTACTGTATACCTCCAATCGTTCCAAACAGACTGTGGTCATCGCCAGTGAAATCCGTTCTTTTTCAGAGGTAAGTCAATGCAATATGAATCTTTATAAATCACAAAAAAACATGTATGCTCCAGAAGATGTCATGCATTAATTTTTGTTTAAATGTATTTTGCTTTTGTAAATTATAGCTCTACATATGAATTATATACTTTATATAGTTGTTTGCATGGTTTCCCAGCTTGTTTCAGTAAGTGTGGTCAAGTGCATTGTTATTCATAGAGTTATAGAATTTGAGGTTAGAGTACCGGGCTAAACTTCTCATCATCGTGTTCTGATATTACTGGTTGCGATGTTTAATCTGGTGCCGGAGCTGATATTTTGGGGTCCTAGATTGCATTTAAGGTGAACAGTTTTATAATTTAGATTTAACTTGTTTTTTTGTGCCTGTCAGTGCAGAATGTGCAGAAACAGGACAAAGCTCAGCTGTAATGCTTTTAATGAATTCTCATTTAGGTTTTGTAACTGATTTTAACACGTTTGTTATTGTTTTAATTTGTGCAGCTATAATCCTTCCTGGAGCACCTTTTCCTCAATCCTGGGTCCCTCGGAAATGCATATATTATGAAGTCCCTCTCATTGAGAGCATCCAAATGCTGCACAGTTCATCATGACTGAAATGTTCTATAAAGCATAATATAGCATGTAATAAGAAAAAAAAAATCAGTGACTCTTAGAGCCTACCAGTTTAAATATTAAAACTTCCTTGTCCCTTTGCTTTCAGTGTTTTTTGTTTTTGTTTCCTGCACCAATAACCGATTAGTAATCACCTAAATTCAATAGTTATATTTCAGCAGTTCCCTGTGCATTTATGTATTCATTCACTAACACTCTTTTCTCCCTCTTTATTCCTGCATTACTTTTTCACACAAACTTGTTGGTATGTGTGGTCGGTAACACTCATTGATATGAGCTCATGTTCTACACTTACAAGTGTTCTGTAGCTAGTTTCTACTGTTACTGTCATTTTTATTCTTTCTTCAGGAGCAGCAGGCAGAAACACTTCAGTTTGTCAAGTTTTATTATTATTGTGAATACTGAAAACTAACTTATTACTTTATGGCATTTGTTGTTGTCAAAGTCATTAAAGGTTGTTTTTCAAAAGATTTAACTTATTTTCTGGTGCCTGTCGGTGCCAGTTCCACCAGCTGCAGGTACAGTGGGTTTTTAGTTAAGCCAAGTTGTTTCTACGTGACAGACATTTCCTTTTATAGTTAATCCCATCAGTCTCCGCATGAACAGAGTTCTGTTTGAAGGGGATCTTTGATATTGGATGCATCGTGCCTTTAACAAAAAGTACTGTCCATACTGCATACATTTCATGCTAACATATATTACATGCTACCACATGAAAGACATTGCTAGTTAAATAAAAGAAGTCCTTAAAATGTCACGATTTAACTACAAGGGTAACGTCTTATAGCAGTAAGAAATATAGAGACTGATATAATAATGACCATCATGTCTAATCTTTAATAAATGTTTGATAGCTGATCCAAATATTCCCCTCCAAAACTGTATAAAATTATTCTGCTGGTTACACTTAGTCATCTATCCACAAACATGTCACTGAAATCAACATGAACATAATGTGTTAATTGACAAATATTTTTATCACTTTCAGTAATCTGATCACTACTGTTTATTCTGTAGTAGAATCCAACAGCTGGGGTTTGTTTGGAACGATTGAAGCCTCCATGACCCACGTGACCGGTATTACAGCAAAGTCAATATGTTGCAACTCTGAGTAGTATTGAGGGCTCTGGTGTAATAAGTTTGAAAATAAATTCCATGGTTAAAATCTTCAACTCTTAATCAGTGGAGGTGAACTAAACAGGTGAACCTAGTGGTCCCTGATGAACTGGCTATGTTCAGTCTATCTTGGTATGTCTGTGGTGGGATCAGACATACTAAGTGAAACTACATCCTGCCTCATTACGGATAAATGTATAATAGTATGCTAATTAATCAGCTGATTTTGAGCTGCGGGTTTAAAAGTGGAGGAATTTTCACATCACCCGGGATCAGGAATGTCTTGGCAGATCCGTATAGGGGCAGGTTTTATGTGCTGGATGGACATGGACCTGAAGGTTGGATTGGCTGATCAATACCATTGATCATGGGTCCTATTGAGGGATTACTATTTACAGACTTGGAGGAAGATGATACCTACAGAATTATCTGAGACTTCTGCACCACCTTTAATATGTTATTAAAAAGTTGTTCTTTTTTTTGTTGTTTTTTTTACTTTAAATATCAGAACCTTCACCTGGTGTTCCAACATTCCAGCTGTAAACTCCTGACTTAAACTGCAAATTTTTTATGAAGCATTGTGAGTTTATTCCTTTTTCTTCTGCACTAACCTTGATATCTTTAGACCCAATCGCTGAAGAGAAGAAACCATTGTACTTATTATTATTCTTTCCCTAAATGAATTGCATTTTGAGGGGGGCTGAACATGCTCAGCCCCCATTTCATTTCCTCAACATTGATACATGATTGCATATTTCTGCTTTTTTATTGTGTAATAAAAAGATGCAAAAAAATGTTCAGGTATTTGTTAAATTTTCACTGATCGGATGATGAAAGTGCTGAAAATGTAGGCACAAATATTATACCATACACTATAAGGTCATCAGAGCCTTTTTCTAGTACCAGGCCATCCTTTTCATCTGAAGCACACTCTAGTACTGGATCAGACCTCCAAGAATCACACCAATACTTTCTATTCTTGGTGTGACTACCGAGATTTTGCTCCAGATTAAGTATTTTTCTCTGTTTTATATGTTTATGTAGACTTTGAGAATCTTCATGTCATTACAAAATCCACATGTCAGGCTTTTGACTTTTTGTGTGTTCTCTCTTTTTCACCTCGTCCAGCTATGTGCTAGCCCTGTTATGTCATGTTTTTCTTTTTCTTTTTTTTCATGGCATAAAAGAAAAATATCCAAACAGAATTAATTGCATTTTGGTTATGGTTATCACACACAACTTTTTTTCCACAACCCATGTTTTAAAAAAAATATATACTTTTTTTTTTTTTTTTTTAACCACAGAAAATCTAAATCTATGTAAAATGTAATAATGCTGATTATGGGATAATTTTATATTTCATGTTTTATGAAAGAGTTAAACTGTCTCATATTATCCCTAATATAAAATTGTCACACTTGGGACTATTTGTTTTTTCCAAAATGTAGACCTATGTGTTAATTTCTATCTCTGTATCTCTGATCAGAGCTGTTTCTTGCGATTGGCAACTAGGTGAATGCCTAGCGCCCCCAAGTAACCAAGGGGCCCCAAAGCTGCCACTTAAGCCTCTCTGAGGAGAATTAAAATGTCTGTTTTTTTCTGTGCTTATCTTGTGTGTTTTTGACTCCCCTTTTGTGCTTAAAAATAAATATTGGCCTAAATAAAATAAACAGTAATAGTAAGCAGTGGCTGGTTGTTTCTTTTATGGCATCATGAAGTAGTTGCATATGGGGTGGCAGTTGGCTTGTGTGGTAGGGCTGCTTGTCTTGTGACCTTATGGTCGATTTGCTTGCTGCTCCCTACACTGCCAGTTCATGAGTGATGATTTACTTTTGCGAGTTTTAGTGTTTTATGTGGGTCTTTTTTTCTTTCTGTTTTTGTACATGTTCCATTGTTCACTTTTGATTTGTACAATTTTGATACAATACTTTATTTTCAGACTTTGTACAACTGTATCTCTATATTGATAAAATAAATGTAAAAAAAAAGAGTCAACCATAGTCAAGAGAAAACCAGCAACTATTTTGTTTAGCAATGAACGGCAAAATATTGAAAGATCATGTGGAATTACATTTCACAAATAAGGTTAAATAATTTTTTGTCTTTGCAACATTTAAACTTTTCAAGTTATTCAAGTTTTTGTCAATTTTTAAAATCTGTTCCTGTGATTGGAAAAAAACAAAGTGCAGCTCAGCGATTGGTCCACTTTCTGCACCGGTACACATGTACGCATTGGTATACAAGGCAAGGGTTCAAATCCAGCACCAATCATTGTGTACCATGATGGTTTACCAGTTGTTGCAAACACAGAGCTGTATACCATTGGAGTGGTCAGCCTCAGCTGTGCAGATGTGGTGTGGAGTGGACTATCTACACAGAAAGCTAATGTCTGTTCAATGTCTGTCTTCAGAAATTGTACAGTTAGTACAGTGTGTAATTCAAATTAAATTATAAGCTGTGGAGATGTGTAGCAACCTCCCAAGGCCGAATTAACCCCCGAATCTGATAAGGACTCAGGACTTTCTACTTCAAAAGGAAGTCCATCCACACATCTCCAAAACAGAGCTCAATGAAAGCCCTAAAAATCAGATCCATCTCAATCTGGGTAGACAGACCTCCACTTTAAACCAGGAACCCTGCTGGTTTTATCTTGTTCCTGGTAGGAAATGTCTACACAGACAGACTGTGGCACCCTTTTGAAGTTGGACCCTGGTAAGAGCCTGTTGTCCATCACCCCAGGAGGTCCCTTTTATATCCGCAGCACACAAAGACCAAATTCCAGAGCAGAACCTTTAAGCTCTGAATTCTAAACTGTATAAAATACTGGATGTATCCTCAGCACACCTGGATAAATGGACTCTTCTTCCTTTCTAAATTAATCCAAGACTTTAACTGTTTTTCAGATGTGAAATCCACAGAAGTTAGCGTGTTAGTTCATTTCTGTGATTCCTTGGATGGAGCAATGGCGCCATCTAGCAGACACCCTCGAACAGGTTGAGATATGCATGATTAAATACACCGTGATTAACATTATATGCTCTTGTTATTAACGACTCTGACTCAAAGTAAGAACTTGTGTGGAAATGATTCCTTAACCCACCAGGTCCGTGGAAAGTGAAAATCATCGTTGAAGTGTACTGAAATGTCTTGTACCTGTTAACAAACCTTTTCCCCTTTTGACAGCAGCAAAACTGTTTTAAGGTTCATGTTTATAAGGATCATTCATACTTCTTCTCATCTATAAATGGATTTTATAGACATGTTTTGAGGTTGGAAAAATGTTAAGTACAATTCCCCAAGAACTTAGTATTTTGACCAAACCTTCAGACCCCATGTCCTGACCCCTGCGCTCTGATTGGATAACCTAAAGTCCGCCCCAGAGCACCGGCAAATTTAACTGCGGGTCTTCCCGGAACTCGCTCTCTTACTTCTTCTTCGTTTTTTTTCTCTCTTACTCTTTTGTCTTTTTTTTCTTATCTCTTTTGTCTTTTTTCCGCTCTTCTCTTTTCCTGCTCTTGTTTTTTCGTCTCGTTTTTTTTCTTGGTTTTTTTTTTGTTTGCTCTTCGTTTTCGTTTGATGTTTGCTTTAGTCGTGTTTTTGTCTGTCTGGCGTCATGTTTGTTTTTATCAAGTAAACTCGCTCGACTGCTTAACACCAGAAAACTCATCCGATTCTGGCTGAACAATTTTTGCTTCTGACACACCATTGAAGCTGCTCTCCCAGCCCACAAAGACTGTGACCAGTAACGCACGGATGACCCAAACGTTACTGCTCCAGCTGATCCCAGGACTTTGCCGGCACCCGTGACCCGTGGATTCTAATCAGAGTTGGGTCCAGCTTCAGACGTCGAACCAGGCGGTTCCAGGCGAGCTCCTGACTTCTGCGGAGGTCCCCTTTGGACAAGTATCAGGACAACCACTGAATCCTTGCCCACTGGACCCAAGGTTCGGGTTCTCGACCACCAAGACGCTGAAGTAAGGCCGACCCATTATTCCACTGTCTCCGATCCAGCTGGTGTCTTAGTAAGCAGAAGCTGCCCTTTTTAAATCCACTACCCCGGTACCCGCCGGATAGTCTACCCTGACATATTTAGTTAACTTCATTAGACTTGCCATCTTTCCAACCTTCCTAGTTGTGTAAAGCTTACATAACTTTACCGTTAATCATTTTATTTTACATTTTTGTTGTTGGCTCGGCTCGAGCCTCCATCTCTCGCTCGCTCGCTCTCTCTCCCTCTCTCTCATCTCGGCTAATTCAGTATTTGATGCTTGCTGACGCTATTTCTTGTTTATTATTAATTTCATTTGTGCCTGATGATTTTAACCGGTGTGGTTTTTAATAAAGTGTGTTATATTTTAAGAAGTTGTGGTAGCGTGATCGATCTTTAAGGAAGTGATTTGTTCCCTCTGACGAGAACTTACGGTAAGCATATTTTGAGACTGATGGTTATCTGTTATTAGACAAATATCATTGTCATATTACGGTACTCCCTGCCTGACCATATAACAAATTTAGGGCTGGGTGGTGCCTCGAGATCGTCCGCTTGTCTAAGGACACAGCAAATTAATAATTAAAACACCCAACGTCGCTCCGACATTGGATCCCAGGTTAACGTTAATGATAATACGCTACAGATGCAATAGTTACACATTAGATTTTTGTTGTCAATATGCTTCAAATTAAACAAAGTTGTCTTTCCTGCAAATTGATTGAAACGCCACTCCTACAACTTTTGTCTCACTTCAAATATTCAAGTATCAAACTCTTCAGCCCATTCAGGAGATATGTGCTGTGACTTTTGGTCTTTCGAACATATAATTTTTTCAAGTTATTCAAGTGTTTGTCATTGTTTTCAAATCTGTTCCTGTGATTGGACAAAACAGAAAATGCAGCTCAGCGATTGGTCCCCTTTCTGCACCGGTACACAGGTACGCATTGGTATACAAGGCAATGGTTCAAATCCAGTCTTGAACATTGTACACTGTAATGCAGGGGTGTCAAACTCCAGTCCTCGAGGGCCGGTATCTGGCAGGTTTTTGTAGTTTTCCTCTATCGACACAGCTGATTAAAATCTAATGGATCCAGAAGCTTCTTGTCAGCCAATTTTATCAATTTTGATCAGGTGTGTTGGGGCATGGTGACAACAAAAACCTGCAGGATACCAGCCCTCGAGGACTGGATTTTGACACCTGTGCTGTAATGGTTTGTCAGTTATGTACACAGAGTACTGCTGGCTGATATGATCAAAGAGCTTTGACTTTGGCTTTGGTTTTGGCAGAAAACTGTGCAATTAAAGTGTGGGCTCCCTGCACAAATAAGATATGTCAGGTGCAAATGTCTGTCCTCAAAAGGTGTGCAATCAATACGAGGAGTTAGTTCAAGATAAAAAAATAAAAAAAAAACTGCAGAAATGACAGTAAAATATTACAGTTTTGTTGTTAAAATGCTTCAAATGGAACAACATTGCTCACATTGAACAATAAAGTCTTTAACTGATTACACAAGCAGTTCTAAATGGTTTTCTGCAATGATTTTCTGCAATGAATAATGTAGTTTAACAACTGACTTCAGAATGTTATTTGTACTTACACACTTTTTCTTTTTGCAATTCTGCTGATTACACACTGGTGACAAAGGCAATCCCACACCAGTGGCAAAAATATTAGCGCTCCTGCCAGGGTGTGGAGAAGAACTGTAGTGGCATAGTGGTAAAATGAATTGGCTTTCATTTCAAAGGTTGAATGATTGTATCAGATGGTTGTAACTCTTCTCCTTATGCTGATCTATATCTAATAGATCTTGTGTGCTACTTTACACATTTAAATCTTAAGCTCTGTTGCCCATTCCACACTGCAGGAAGGTTAAAAAAACAAAACAAAAAAACATTCCCATTCCAATGAATAAAAATTTTCCTCCCGTGGGCTCACCATCTGCGGGAGGAGCCGGAGGGGTCGGGTGCAATGTGAGCTGGGCGGCAGCAAGGGGTGGGGACCCTGGCGGTCCGATCCCCGGCTGCAGAAGCTGGCTCTAGGGACGTGGAACGTCACCTCTCTGGTGGGGAAGGAGCCTGAGCTTGTGCGCGAGGTTGAGCGGTTCCGACTAGATATAGTTGGACTCACCTCGACGCATGGCTTGGGCTCTGGAACCAGTACCCTCGAGAGGGGCTGGACCTTCTTCCACTCTGGAGTTGCTCATGGTGAGAGGCGCCGAGCAGGTGTGGGCATTCTCATCAGCCCCCAGCTTGGTGCCTGCACGTTGGGGTTTACCCCGGTGGATGAAAGGGTAGTTTCCCTCCGCCTCCGGGTGGGGGGACGGGTCCTGACTGTTGTCTGTGCTTATGCGCCGAACAGCAGTTCAGAGTACCCACCCTTTCTGGGGTCCTTGGAGGGAGTGCTGGAGGGTGCTCCTTCTGGGGACTCCATTGTTCTGCTGGGGGACTTCAATGCTCACGTGGGCAATGACAGTGAGACCTGGAGGGGAGTGATTGGGAGGCATGGTCCACCCCCCTCTGAACCCAAATGGTGTTTTGTTATTGGACTTCTGTGCTCGTCATGGATTGTCTATAACGAACACCATGTTCCAGCATAAGAATGTCCATATGTACACCTGGCATCAGGATTCCCTGGGCCGCAGTTCAATGATCGACTTTGTAGTCGTATCGTCGGACCTGCGGCCACATGCCTTGGACACTCGGGTGAAGAGGGGGGCGGAGCTGTCAACTGATCCCCACCTGGTGGTGAGTTGGCACAGATGGTGGGGGAGGAAGCCGGTCAGAGCTGGCAGGCCCAAACGTGTTGTGAGGGTCTGCTGGGAACGTCTGGCTGAGTCCCCTGTCAGAGCGAGCTTCAACTCCCACCTTCAGCAGAGCTTCGAACATGTCCCGGGTGAGGCGGGGGACATTGAGTCCGAATGGGCTGTGTTCCGTGCCTCTATTGCTGAGGCGGCCAGCCGGAGCTGTGGCTGCAAGGTCGTTGGTGCCTGTCGTGGCGGTAATCCCAGGACTCGGTGGACACCAGCAGTGAGGGATGCTGTCAAGCTGAAAAAGGAGTCCTATCGGGCCTTCTTGGCCTGTGGGACTCTGGAGGCAGCTGATGGGTACCGACGGGCTAAGCGGCATGCGGCTTCGGCTGTTGCCGAGGCAAAAACTCGGGCATGGGAGGAGTTCGGCGAAACCATGGTGAGAGACTTCCGAACGGCTTCGAGGAGATTCTGGTCCACCATCCGGCGGCTCAGGGGGGGGAAGCAGTGCTCCATCAATACTGTGTACAGTGGAGATGGGGAGCTGCTGACCTCAACTCGGGACGTTGTGGGTCGGTGGAGGGAATACTTCGAAGACCTCCTCAATCCTACCAACATGGCTTCCCATGAGGGAGCAGAGCTGGTGGACTCAGGGGTGGACTCTCCTATCTCTGGGGCTGAAGTCGCTGAGGTGGTCAAAAAGCTCCTTGGCGGCAAGGCCCCGGGGGTGGATGAGATCCGCCCGGAGTTCCTTAAGGCTCTGGATGCTGTGGGGCTGTCCTGGCGTGGACATCGGGGGCAGTACCGCTGGATTGGCAGACTGGGGTGGTGGTCCCCCTTTTTAAGAAGGGGGACTGGAGGGTGTGTTCCAATTACAGGGGAATCACACTCCTCAGCCTCCCTGGTAAGGTCTATTCAGGGGTCCTGGAGAGGAGGGTCCTCCGGATAGTCGAATCCCGGATTGAGGAGGAGCAGTGTGGTTTTCGTCCTGGTCGCGGAACAGTTGACCAGCTCTATACCCTCTTTGGGGTCCTGGAGGGGGCATGGGAGTTTGCCCAACCAGTCTACATGTGCTTTGTGGACCTGGAGAAGGCATTCGACCGTATCCCCCGGGGGCTCCTGTGGGGGGTACTCCGGGAGTATGGGGTACCGGACCCCCTTGTACGAGCTGTCCGGTCCCTGTACGACAGGTGTCAGAGCTTGGTCCGCATTGCCGGTAGTAAGTCGGATTCGTTTCCGGTGAGGGTTGGACTCCGCCAAGGCTGCCCTTTATCACCGATTCTGTTCATAACTTATATGGACAGAATTTCTAGGCGCAGCCGAGGGGTTGAGGGGATCCGACTTGGTGGCCTCAGGATTGGGTCCCTGCTTTTTGCGGATGACGTGGTCCTGTTGGCTTCGTCTGGTCGTGATCTCCAGCTCTCGCTTGAGCGATTCGCGGCCGAGTGTGAAGCGGCTGGGATGAGAATCAGCACCTCAAAATCTGAGACCATGGTCCTCAGCCGGAATAGGGTGGATTGCCCTCTCCGGGTCGGGAGTCAGGTCCTGCCTCAAGTGGAGGAGTTTAAATATCTCGGGGTCTTGTTCACGAGTGAGGGAAGGATGGAGCGTGAGATCGACAGAGGGATCGGTGCGGCGTCTGCAGTAATGCGGGCTCTGCGCCGGTCTGTCGTGGTGAAGAAGGAGCTGAGCCAGAAGGCGAAGCTCTCGATTTATCAGTCGATCTACGTTCCTACCCTCACCTATGGTCATGAGCTGTGGGTCGTGACCGAAAGAATGAGATCTCGTATACAGGTGGCTGAAATGAGTTTCCTCCGCAGGGTGGCCGGGCTCACCCTTAGAGATAGGGTGAGGAGCTCGGTCATCCGGGAGGGGCTCAGAGTAGAGCCGCTGCTCCTTCGCATCGAGAGGAACCAGTTGAGGTGGCTCGGGCATCTGGTCAGGATGCCTCCTGGTGAGGTGTTCCAGGCACGTCCCTCGGGGAGGAGACCCCGGGGAAGACCCAGGACACGCTGGGGGGATTACATCTCTCGGCTGGCCTGGGTACGCCTCGGGATCTCCCCTGCAGAGTTGGCAAATGTGGCTGGGGAGAGGGAAGTCTGGGCTTCCCTGCTTAGGCTGCTGCCCCCGCGACCCGACCCCGGATAAGCGGCAGAAGATGGATGGATGGATGGATGGAAAAATTTAGATGATTCTGCCATAGTGCAGTGGAGAGCTGTGCTGGTGTAGTGGTTGAAGAAATGGGCTCTTGTTCAGATGTTTGTGGGTTTGAGTCAAGGCCGGCTCTAGGATTGCATACTTGGGGGGGGGGGACAGGCAGATATGTGAAGGGGGCATCATGCGTGCACATCACGCTTGTGCTCTTTTTGTTATTATTGTTTTTTGTAAGTGTTTTCTTAATGGGACTGTTAGGGTCTGACACTCTAAAGAAATGGATTGCACTTCATCAGGCCTCTAACCTAAGACCTGTCCAGCTTGGGTGTCCCACCAGAAACTAAAGCTCCTGCTGGTATAGCTCTTGGGGTCACTGAGGCACGCAAACCCTCTGACCACAATAAGGTGGCAATCCCTCAGAGGGGGAAAGGAATAAAAAAATTATAGATACATTAAAATAATTTTTTAAAAAAGAGAGAAATATCAATGATCAAAGTTTTAACAGCCAACAACAAAACAAATTTCTCATTAGATAGCCAAATAACAATAAACTAAACTATTAAACTGAGCTGAAATAGTTAGGCCTATCACAAACAACAAAAACAGGGCGGAACATCAAACCCCAAACCACAATAAGGTGGCATTCCCTCAGAGGGGAAAAGAAATATACAAATATTAGATACATTAAAGTAAGAAAAAAATTACAAATACCAATAATCAAAGTTTTAACAGCTAACAACAAACTTCCATAACTAACTAACTTACATAACTAATAATCACTAATAAACTAACTAATAATTACATTGGGGGCTGAGCCCACAACTCAAGTCTCATTTATTGGGGATATAGGCTCAATAATCCAGTATATTTATGAAATATGCGACTCTATGGTTTAAATGTATTAAATTGATCCTTTCTGGATAGTTGGATATTGTGCCTAGAGGAAAATATTTGTGTATATGATAAATCTAGAATACGAACATAATAAAAACATTTTATTTTCCAGAGTAAATCTTGGAATGCAAAGCGACAGGACAGGTCACTCAGTTATATGGTAGTTAAGCATTCAAAGTGAATTAAATTATGAAATTAAATGTTGACAATTTCTATCAGGCAGCCTCATCTTAACAAACAAAAAGAAAAATCCTCTCACACTGCATGGCAGGACCTGTGTCCAACTGGACTCCCATCAGTCTGACCAGCACTCATCCACCCTCCTGTTTGATTTACTGCTTGTGTTATTTATGTCATGTCAGTTATTCTATTCTATTGTCATTTATCAGATGCTTTTATCCAAAGTGAGGTACATATGATACTGAGAACAACGCAAGCAGGAAATCAAACATTAGAGGACATCGTAGGAAGGTGCTGGAGGACTGCTGACATGTAATGCAACAGGTTTTTTTTCCCCACCCCACAATATTACCTCTGTTAAAATACAAAGAATGCTAAATGCCAGTAGTAGAAGTAGTAGAGGTGATAATCATATTGACGAATCTCAACATGAATAACTGCAAACATCAAATACAGCTCAGTCTAGTGGTCTACTGTGTCCCTCCCAGTCTCCAACAGCCCATCCTGGAGCAACACACACATACAAGACCACCATCCTCATTAATACATAAACAGCCAAAAAACTGAGGTCATGATAAGACTGGTTTTCTTTTCCAAATATACTGTAAAGCAACATAAGATGTAAAACCGTCTTTAACAGCTGGACTTTAACTGAACAGCCAGAGACCTGCAGGTAAACAGTAAATAGCATTATAATAAAGCAGAGACCTGCAGGTAAACAAATTAGTAAATATTATTATAAAGCTGTTTGTTTTCTATCTACATCTTAACTGAAGTTGTATGTAGAAACAAAACTTCCACACTGATGTTAAAGCTATTTTTATCTACTACAACACGACGCACGCACGTGCACACACGCACATGCACTCTCCCAACAGCACCTCCTCCTTCGTGGTTTTGGGAAATTCGGGACGTTTTCCAGTCTCACACACACTTCCCCACTGGATTTAATGCAAATGTGTGTAACAGAAAAAGACGAGGCTAGCGGTTTAGCATAACCAGCTTAACCTTGGAAATATCAATACAGTCATGAATGATCTGATTCATGTTCATGTCACTTTGAAGACATTTTGATGAGAAATGTTCGGGGTTTGAGCCGGGAATGCCCAGGCCAGGCGACGCCCATGCAGGCACACCACGCATCCAGTATTCATGTGTGATGGAGTAATGCTCCCACTGACAGGCTTACACACTTAAAAAAGCAACAATAACCTGTTGACACAACATATAGATGGTATATACTACTGTATTTATTGTTGATTAGTTATTAAGTAGCCTATCTCACGATATAAATCGCTACGAGGTATTTAACTAAATTTCACTTCTTTATAATTTTACCGCTGCAGCGCCTCAGCGAGGGGTGAAACCTGACACCCACCAATCAGGCTGCTTGTCAACTCATTTGCATACTAAATGCTGATTGGTTGTTCACTGGGGGAGAAAGTATGGGGTTCCGTTTGTGTAAAAAAAAAAAAAAAAGTATATGTAATATGTGTACATGTTGTTGGTTTATGTTGTTCCAATGTGTCTATGGTACATGTCTATGGGGTTCCGTTTGTGTAAAAAAAAAAAAAAAAAGTATATGTAATATGTGTACATGTTCTTGGTTTATGTTGTTCCAATGTGTCTTTGGTACATGTCTATGGCCTAATGTTTTTGACAAGTGTTGTTGCTTTTTGTATATGTCAATATTGCCTATGTATTTCTTGCATATGTACATGTTGTACATGTTGTATATGTACATGTTGTATATGTACATGTATCTGTTGCATATGTATTTATTGCACATATAAATGTTGGATGATGTAAATGTTGTACATGTATGTTGTTGCATTTGGGTTTGCTGCATATGTAGACTTCGTATTTCGCTGCACTACCTGCTGATTGGCTAATGTCGTTTGCTTTCTGTTGTTGGTCAATGCTGTTGGTTTATGTCGTTGGTCTGCCGTTCATGCCTTTGTCACAAATAAATGCTAAAATAGGCCATGTCTGGTCTAAGTGTTTATTAGACATTACAAAAAATGTTAGAATTTTAAGAAATACATATTTAAAAAAGCTTGCAAAATATTTCCATTATAGCATTTTTTTTCCCCTTCAGGCGGTAATTCGGACAGCAAAGGGGTCCTAGTGCAAATAGCGCCGGGATAATGATGCTGGCTACTTTTAATTTTAATAACCTAAAACTAAATAACCTAAAACAATCTAAAATATCTTCTTGGAGTTTGGGTTATTTACTGTGTATGAGCTATTAAAATTAAAAGTAGCCAGCATCATTATCCCGGCGCTATTTGCACTAGGACCCCTTTGCTGTCCGAATTACCGCCTGAAGGGAAAAAAAATAATGCTATAATGGAAATATTTTGCAAGCTTTTTAACATATGTATTTCTTAAAATTCTAACATTTTTTTGTAATGTCTAATAAACATTTAGACCAGACATGGCCTATTTCAGCATTTATTTGTGATAAAGGCAACAACGGCAGAGACCAACGACATAAACCAACAGCATTGACCAACAAAAGAAAGCAACGACATTATCCAACCAGAAGGTTCGTATTTCGTGCAGCGAAATACGAAGTCTACACATGCAGCAAACCCAAATGCAACAACATACATGTACAACATTTACGTCATCCAACATTTACATGTGCAATAAATACAAATGCAACAGATACATGTTCAACATGTAAATGTACAACATGTCCATATACAACATGTACATGTATAACATGTACATATGCAAGAAATACATAGGCAATATTGACATATACAAAAAGCAACAACACTTGTCAAAAACATTAGGCCATAGACATGTACCAAAGACACATTGGAACAACATAAACCAAGAACATGTACACATATTACATATACTTTTTTTTTTTTTTTTTTACACAAACGGAACCCCATATCTGTGAGCATCCCTGCATCGAGGTTGTCCAACTTCCGATTTCCTATCTGCCATCTTAACTGCAGTTGGGTGCCTCTCGCTTCCCGCGAGCCTTATTTGGATCAAGCGGTTAAGAAAATAATGAATAAATATAATGAAAAAATAATGGAAATAAAGTGGACTGGATGAAGATCTCCAGACAGACTGCACCACAATACATAAAAAAAAACACCCATCTTCCTGATTTCCATCGTATAGATTTTTTTTTTTATTTTATTTTTTAAAATCAAATAATAAAATAATTACACCAATTAAACTTACATGTAATCCCGAAAAGGATTTGGCAGCTTTAAATAAGTGTCAGTGATTAAATATAAAAGAAAAATAGAGTTTTAAAGCCCATTTATCGTGAAATGCCAACCGGAAGTCCATGGAATCACTCCAACGCGCTTAATTCCGTGCTGTGTAATTATGGTAGTGCTCCGGCCTCACAAGCGGCTGAAAAACAGACCCATACGGGATTAGCAGCCGTTGACGCCACAGAGGTTCTGACATGTATTTCTGGCCAGAAATCGAACTGCACACATTTTGTGGTCTGGACTGCCGCGGACATCCAACAGAGCCCTCGAGATGCTACCCCTCTGTCATTGTTCCGGTTACTGGTTGACACCGTGATTATTTTAGGTATGAAGGTGGTAATGAGACAACTGCAGATGCGACATATTTCTGAAATTTCTCTCGAATCAAACGGTTCTTCAGCATCACGAGACCGCGTGCCTCATTGGGCCTGTTACCGAGCTGCGCCGCGCGGGTCGGTGTCAACCAGAGGAATCTGCGGCTTATCGCCCTTAGAGTGGATTCTCTTTAACTGATAACCTGCTGGTAGGATGATGATAGGGACCGGGCTGAATTGGGAGGTTTAATTTAAAAATGAGGGAAAAGTCTGTTTCTCCTATTTTCCTCCTCTCGTCTTCCTATTTCAGCTGCAGGAAACAAATATTTTTCTGTCTTTCACAGAAACCTGTCTGGACCTAACCTGCCGGGATGACTGGGGAGACCAATCCACTGTGAGAAGCGTTCAGGGACAGCAGTAATACCCAGAAGCACACTGCAGACCTTGCAACATAAAGCCCAGGATAAATACTGGGTTCTTCACATGGAATGAAATGGATGTCAGAATCTAGAACAGATGGGTCATTTGGTTCCATCAGACCAGATAAAGCCGGCTTCCAAATACATTCCAGAGGTTTTTTGTAGTTCACCCCGGACTTCAGCAGACTAGAACTGCTTATCCCCTCACTTGAAACACTCACTTGAATATTCTGTCACCAGGGTCATGATGGTGGGGGTAACCAGGACTGACCTAAGGACTGTGCTGGTTTGACATGCACTTTGGTTTCCTCCTGGGAAAGTTTAGATCCACCAGGATTGGGTGGTCTCAGCACCATGGACTACAACGTTGAATGCTGCTTTTGCGATCCAGAGGACTGTCACGGAGTTCCGGATGAGCAGCCTCTTCACCACATCCACGTGCCCAACCGGATCCGGCCATCCTCATACCGAGCCCTGAGAAGCGCCGTGTCCAGCCTTGCTCGCATTGATGACTTTTTCTGCGAGAAGATTGGCTCAGGCTTCTTCTCTGAAGTCTTTAAGGTACGTGCCTGGAGTCCTGAGTAAACGATAGTTGCAAACTAAGCATTTGAGTCAGACCCAGGATCTTCCATGATTCAGTCCTGTGTTTCGAGTGAATGGGCTAGTTTCCTTAGTTTCATGTTGGATGTGTTTTAGTCTATTTAGTTTCAAGTTGAAGGTGTTCTAGTCTCAGTTTCATGTTGGATGTGTTGTAGTCTTCCTAAATTCCAGATGGACCTGTTATAGATGGATAGACAGACAGATTAATCAATACTTTATTCATCCCCTGGGGGTGGGGGTGGGGGGGTTCAGGTTGATCCAACTGCTGTTTTTTGTCACAAAAATGTTAAAACAAATCAAATAAAATGATAAATAAATAAAATTAAAGATTAATATTAAACAGTCTAATTGCTGCTGGAATAAAGGACCTCTTGAACCTCTCAGTCCTGCATCGAAATGAGATCAGTCTCTCATTGTAGCTGGTCCTCTGTCATGCCAGGGTAAAATGGAGAGGATGTTTTTTTTTTTTTTTTTCTTTTCAAAGTACCCTGGAGTTTTCTCCTCATCCACTGCTCCACGACAGCTCTGACAGGGTCCGGACTTCTGGCGAAGACAGAACTAGCCTCAGAGTCTTATCTCCACGTGTTGGACAGTCCTCATACTGTACAAAATCAGTCAGGCAGGAAGTCAGAGACTTGATTAAAATCTCCCGTAATAACAATGAGCAACCATGTCATGTATGATGTCACATGCCACGGTTGCTGCTCTGGGGGGAATACAACGAATGGAATCTCCTGTGGCATGCATTACACTCAGAAACCAATGGAAAGCAGTTCAATATCCGGACAGCAAACTTTCTCTCTGACTGTCACATCACAGGGATTAACACATATCTCATTAAAAAATAGTATACCAGCCCACCTCACCTCCTTCCGTTCCTCTCCGTGTCTTTGTCGACACGCACAGATGTGAAGCCAGTAGATCCACTAATGAGTCTGGCATGTTGTTATTCAGGCAGGACTCCAATAAACAAATCAAGCTACACTCTGTATAGCCATTGATTTCTCACAAGTGCCTCCAGTTCATCGCATTTATTCTAGAGCAAGTTAGCATTTCCCATGATAATGCTGGGCAGAAAAGGCTTGTACCTCCACCTGTTGTCATTTCTTTTATCCTTCATTATTGCTCCAGATCTGCATCCATGAAACGGCCTCCTCAGTTTGGTTGGAATTAGATGTTTTTTGTCCGAATCCTGAGATCCATCTTCGCTAGCTCCAACAGTTACTTTCTTGGATACACCACTGTGGATTAAGCGTATGTTGCAAAAAACAAAACACCAAAGACAAAAAAAAAATACTAATACAAACACCAAAAAAACAACAATCACAGAATTTTCACAGAAGCTAAAATTCTATTGAGGTTCTGAGTCTGTTGATCAGCAACTAGTTGTAACAGATTTAATAATTTTGGTTGGATTTTTTTTTTATATTTTCTTCTGACTGCAAATGAAGTAAGGATGAAAATATTGAAAAAAAGGGGGGGAAATGCTGCTTTTTTTATATTATACTAATGTAAAATAATGTAGAGATGTGTTTTAATAGTTATTTTTTCAGTGGATGTTGTTAGCACATGCATGAAGTGTACGTGGAATGCATTTATTGACAGCCTACTGAACCCACTGAAGATTTGAGGGGAAAAAAAATCATGTTTTACATTTTTCTGATCAAAATAAGATTGCAGAAACTAAAATAGTTGCATTTTGTTTTAAAGATATTTTCTGTGAAACAGAACCCTCTACTACTTGTCAGGGTAAATAAACAAAAACTCAAATAAAAAAAGTATGGCAGAGGGTAAGGTTCAACCCATTTTATTGAGCTTTTGAGACTTGTGGCTCCCTGACTGTTGTAATCTCCTTAGTTTAGCGTCGAAGATGTAGTCTCTTTAGATTTATGTTTTACCTGTTTTAATCTCCTTAGATACATGTTGGACATGTTCTAGTCTCTTTAGTTTCATGTTGAACGAGATGTAGTCTTATTAGGCTCATGTTGGACATATTCTAGTGGGTTTAGTCTCAAATGTTCTAGCCTTCTTGGTTTCATGGCAAATGGCGTCTTGCATGTTGGACGTGCCCTAGGCTCCTTAATTTAATATCGGATGTGTTGTAGTCTCTTTATTTTAAGGTTGGACGTCTTATTAGTCTCTTTAGTTACTTGTGGAATCTGTTGTGGTCTCTTTAGTTTCATGGTGGGGTAAACTTAACATTTTGGTTTTTATTTTAAGTGAATCCCTGGGTTTAACTGATTTTCTTTTTTAAGCCTTTCTTTTGTTTTAGTTCTGCAATTTGTGGGACTTTTAGTTATGCTTGTTTTGATATGGTAATAAATTTTATTTTTGGAGATCATCTTGCAGCTACAGGTACACAGCTAAAATTACACCAAAAAAGCAATAACGGCTTTGTAGATACTGTTTGGTATAAACAGTGAATCATAAGTAAGACTGAAGGCTCCCACATAACGGTAAAACCTCAGGCTCCCATATTTGTAGCTAATGCTAAGACCACGAGGTCCCACATTAGCATCTAACTCTAACACAACGGAGTCTCATAATCCCAGACAGAAAGCAGCAGAACTGATCCTCTTACTTCTTACATTTTTGTGGTCTGCATACATCTAGCTGCCTCCATCTTAACTAGGTGTCTCTGAATGGACAAACAAGTTTTAAAACTGCAGTACCAGCTTTGTTTCATAGATGCTAAAGCACTGTTTGGAATACGTAATGCTTTAAAAGCACCATAGAAAAAAACTGTACACATGTAGTGCATTATGGCTGTAGCTGGATCCAAAATTAATAATTCTGTTTGCAACTACATGAAACTGGTTTTATAAATCTTGTTTTTGGACTGCTCATAAAAAGCAGTCTGCTGGGAAATTCTGCTAGCATCAACTGGGAAATGCGACTAGCATCAATTTAAATATGATTTCTGACCCCAACTGGTGAAGTTAAGCTCTGAAGTTACTGGAGCGTTGTTATCTGCTGGTATTTTCCTGAGATGTATCAATGGTCTCCATCTACAACACCAAGGAAAAGTTAAAGTGATGCAATGATGGGATTATTGTGGAAATGCAAACCAGTTTTTAGCTAGAAGCAGCATAAAACTGGATCTAGCACCAACCCTAAAGACCTGAACACCTGGGTATAGCTGCAGGACATCCAAGAATCTGATTTTTGTCACTATGTACAGGATCTTTTCTAATTTACGTTGTTAAATCACATCCTCTCTGGAGACACCTGACAGGAAATGTGTTGTAGGTGTTTATCTGGCGTTAACATCTGTCATGAAAAAATTTTCTGAATACATCCTGGTAACACTTCCAGTTTGATACTGCCTCCCTGAGATGATTGCTAATATCTTGCATCCTTGACACTGTGTGAACAAACACCTGAATGATGCAGCAATACTGCTGTCAGTAAAACCGAATTTGATTGGCAGCTTCCCACAGAAGCACAAAGAGCTTATAATCTGAAAGAGGTCAGATTTTCCTCTTCACATGTCGGTGAGAACCAACAGACTGATAGAATGGCAGAGACTAAGCAGATTACTCTCACACCACCTGTGTGTTGGGACATATGTAAACACTCACCTGTTAAACTCCGCACAAATGCGCATCCTGCTATCTTCTACCACAGCATAAAGAAATCCTGCTTTGTCTTCATGTAGACTTCCTCTCATATTTGTCCTTATGTTCATTCTATCTGAACTATTTTAATCTTAATCTTTTATTGACCTTGTTGTTGTTTCATCTTCATCTAGCCTTTGTCTCATCTACCCCTTCTCTCTTTATCTGGTCTGCATCTAGTCTTTGATGTGACTTCATACTCATCGTTGCCTCAACTTTACCTAGCCTGGGTCTTGTCTTCATCCCATCTTAACTTTGTCTTTGTCTGGTCTTCACCTTGTCTTCAACACCTTGTCACCTCGTTGTCACCTTATCTTACTTCATATTCAACTCATGTCCAGTTTGTCTTCACCTCCGTCTTTACTTGCTCTTCATCTGGTATTCACATTATTGTATCCTTGTCTTCACCTCGTCTCTGTCTTGTCTTTATCCTGTCACCACATGATCTTCAACTGTATTTTTTTTTCTTTCTGTAGAGCTGTGGACACAGTAGACTAGGGCCCGACCGATATATTGCCCGACCGATATATCGGCCAATACGGGGTCCAGTGTTATATTGGCTATCGGTAAAAAATTGCCAATTTCTTACCTTGCTAAAAGTTAAGCATGCACAGATAAAATGCGAAGCATAGTTGTCTAAGTGCATAAAAGCATCATAACTGGTGTTTTTGGTTACATAAAGTTATCGTGTTTCTTTCTCTCACTTAAAATAAGTGTAATCTTCATTAAATAGCTCTTTGCCATCGTAAAAAAATTTATTTCTGAGAATTTATACTATTTATAAATGCAACAGAAAGAGGAGCCAAAAGGGCTTTTAAATATACAATTTACAACTAACAGAAAGAAAGCCAAAAGGGCTTTACTTTAGCTATGAAAACAAACTTCTTAGCAAGAAAATAAACAGAACACAAAACCAACCAGTTTTAACACTGCTGGAAGAATCACTAAAAACCAAGCAGTTTTTAAACACAGAAAGAAAAATAACTGCTAACCAAACAAAATCTAGCCAAATTACCACCAACAACAACAAAAGCACACTCTCAAACCCCACAGATTGCAAGCTAAGGGCAGACTGTCTGTGCCAAACAGTTGCCAGTGAGTTCACAGCTGCTGCTGGTTTGAATCTCCCTCCAGTGTAGTTGCAGCGTTGTTGATAGGCTGGGCAATTGTCCAATCAGCAGGCAGGGAAGAGGAGTGTGGTGAGTGGAGCCAATCTTCAGGTGGCGACGGTACACAGGGATTTGAATACAAAATAAAACAATTAGGTGGATTGGCAGGCACCCGTAACAAGTCCCAAGCATGATTAATATTATATACAATAAGAAAGATATTAGTGTTTTGTGACGGATAGATAGACAGGACAGACTATGCTTAAGTTAAATAGCAACCATTGTCATCATCTCTAAAAATAGCCATAATCTGATGACTATCTTTTCCAACAGTGTCTTTAAAAATGACTACTTTACATGTTATAGAGGCGCCCCCAAAACACCTGTAGTCATGAGGCAGGAAAGTCATAAGAGTGAGGAAATCTTGATGTTTTGCAGCAAGTAATGCAGTGCTTAGTGTTTAGCCTCGTAATTATGTGTGAAAGTTGGTGGCTGTGTGCCGTGTACACAACTTCTGAATACTCATTGTTATTATTATTATTATTATTAGTGGTGCAACGGATCATCATTGATCCGCGATCCGTTTGGATCAGTATCTACGGTTCGGCACACGAACATTGATATGAAAAAAAAGAAAGAAAGCTGCATGCATAATCGTTCCACACAAGTGCAGCGTGGTCATGGCGAGCAGAGGAACTTGAACATTCAAATTCTGTTCATTCAAAACATTTCGTTCATTCAAATCCCCTGTGTGGGAACACTTTGGTTTCCCTGTCAAATACAATGAAGAAGGAAAGAGGTCAGCTGATAAAACAGTGATGCTGTGTAGGCACTTTGGAATAAGAAAACCGTATTCACATTTTTTTCAATCAGTGAATAATTCAGATAGTTCATGGTGTCGTAACAGGTAGACATGAGTTTAAGAATGAGCTTAGAATGTAGTGTTTTAGCTTTGACTAATATTTTTTAATTTTTTTCTGGTGGATGGATTTATCGGCCATGATTTAGGCTATCGGCCTGCTTTAAAGTCTTTATATTGGTATAGGTATCAAAAATTCCATATCGGTCGGGCCCTACAGTAGACCCATGGATACTGTAGAACTGTAATTGTTGACGCTGTAGAAACACATTTGCGGAAACACATGCTGTAGAAACATGGTCACTGTAGAATAGTGGATGCTTTATAACCATGGACACTGTAAAGCTGTGGACACTGTAGAACCATGGACATTGTAGAAACCCCCCCTCCCCCCAAAATAATTTTTTTAAAAAACAAAACAAAAAAAAAAACTGTGCCCTCTACACCATTCTCCCTAGCCAGTCCAACCCCGAACACATAGATTAATAGTCAGGAGGTCCATTCCTTTTCCAGGAAGGAGAGTAGTGGTCGCCAAATCTTTTCAAATTGTTTTATTCTATCCTTAATGGAGTGCCTGATCTTTTCTAAATTAAGTGTGTCTGTCAGTTCCGTAAACCATCTTTTCAATGGGGGGACATTTCCCTTCCAACACATTAAAATTAGCTTCTTAGCTGTAATAAAACGGTATGATAAAAAGAGAGAGACTTTGTGCTATTTTCTTTCACATAAATGCTGTGAACAGGTGAACTACATGATCCCCTGTCAGTCTTGACTGAAGTCATGGAACAAGTCTGCATGTTTGTACTTTAAATCGTTAAGTTTGAATCATTGCTTCCATTTGCAAGACACATTCTGTAAAAACACTTGTACTGCAGTGCCTTTGGAGGCCTTTATTTGGCGGTTTGAACTGCTAACTTCAGTGTTTGAAATTATGACTTGGATTTTAATGTACATGGATGGATGGATTGGTCAAACTAAACTGGTGGTTTCTGTGTGTGTCTGTGTGCGTGCAGCAGCCATGACCTCGGTAATGGCCTGGTGGATTTGTGCAGATCAGGACGAGTGATGGGAAATCCAGAAAGCCAATTAGTGCTACGCTATTATTACACACACACAAACACATCAACACACAGAAACACTGAAACATAAACATCCTGTTCCTGGTACTGGTCAGACTTTACACATAACCAGTCTGACCAGTTCAGTCACAACTGCTGCTTCTCTCTATGATGACCTGTGACCCTGGACTGTGTGAGCTTGTTCAGGTTAGATAACTTTGTCATTGAACCATAGTAAACCCCAAGGCAGCACATCTGGATTTTTTTTTTTTACAGAAATTACAATAAAAAAATGCTATCAGAATATATTGATGACACTTAAGTAGATATTTTAATATTTGTAATGAATAAATAAATACATAAATCAATTTTATTAATTTTATTCTCATTTTCTTGAATGTTGCCTGACAGTTCTGAAATATATTACATTACATTTCCAGTGACATGTTTGGACAGTGAACTGGAGTGTAATAATACTATTAAGAATTATTGTTATTATTGTTATCATTATTATTATTAAATTGACTTATGTTGTTCTGGGATAAAAAAAAAAATAAATAAAAAAAAATCACATTTATCTCAAGAGTAAACCTGTGTTCACAACATAAACTGTATAGAGATGGACGTAGCCTCCATGACGTCACCCGTAGGTTGTGGGCGGTTCCTACCATCGCCATCTTGGCAGAGGCACGCGCGTCTTACCCGGAAAATACATATAAGGACAAAGAGGTAGAGCTGAGAGGGGGACTGGTGGCATCATGGTGGATGATTGACATTGAGTGATCCTAGCTTTCTGTAGCTAAGAGCTAACCAAGCTAGCCTGGAGATAACGGGAGCGAACCAACTAATGGTGGTAAGCGGGCTAAAGCTAAGTCATATTGTTAACCGGCTAAAAACCACAGTTGTTCTATGTTCTTCTTACTTGAAGCGGGAGATTGACAGGTACCAATCAAAAGGACACGCCCCTAAATATGCCGAACTTCCAGATTAAATTACTTTTAAACGGGCGAGTTGGAAAAATAAAATTCACTCCTCCCACAACTGTCATGAAGGTAAACCTGACCTATTAAACCGAAAATGGATTTTTGTACCAGGCTGTAAACATGTTTATTTCTGCTGTGAAGTTGGTCTTTTTAACATGGGAGTCTATGGGGATTTGCTCTGTTTTGCAGCCGGCCCCTAGCGGATGGGGTGGAGAACTGCAGTTTTATGCATTTCCGCATAGGCTTCACTTTTAACCGGCGGAGGCTCCGTCCATCTTTCATACACACTCTATGGTTCACACAGAACTGGACAAAAGGCCAGTGTCAGTGGGTCTGTTGGAGGAACAGAGAATCCCAGTTCTGATGGCCTTTCAGGTGGGGCAGCTGGTGTGGCTTCACTCCCTGCACAATGTGGTTATTCCTCTTTAATTTTAATTGTGAGCACCATTTCACCCCTCACACCCTGGTTTTCCTGCGCACCGACAGGGTGGGGGTAGGTGGCTGCTCCATAGATTTGGGATCTGGCCTAGCTGTGCTTCAGGGGAAGCTGAACCTGGAAGGTGCCACACCCTGCTCTGATGCTGGGCAGGGTGTGGTGGTGGAGGATATTTGGGGCTTGCTGTTCTGTCAGGGGTGTCTCCCATTGGACACAGATAGAAGATTATATAAGGTTTTGTACATACCATACAAGATGGTATGGATAGACAAGGTGGGGATGTGCATGGTTGTCTTTTGTGGTTGTCTATTGGTCCATTTGAGCTATTCCATCAAAATTTGGTGGGTGTTGAACATTAGGGCCAATTGGGATTAGGGGTCTGGAGAGAGGAATGGGAAGGATTGGTTGGCTGGTGGAGGTACGGGGTTGGGGTACAGATTTGGACAGCTGGAATGGCTTGGGGCTGGGTTTTGGGAGGGATGGGTCTGGGCCATCCCCAGGGTGGTGGGTGACTCTTGGGCTCACATGCAGACCCACACCAAAGAACGGGAAATCCAGTAACAGGCTTGAATAAATTGTCCCATCTGAGGTCTACAGTCGAGTTTTCGGACTCGGCAGTGGGGTATTAAGGAAATGTGAAACACTATCTGTGTGTTTATTTTGAAGGTGCGGCATAGGATCACGGGACAGGTGATGGCCCTGAAAATGAACACACTTGCAAGCAACAAAGCTAACATGCTACGAGAGGTGCAGCTGATGAACAGACTTTGCCATCCCAACATCCTCAGGTAGGAAAATCCACTGTTAATGTGCCTCATTCACCAAAATCTCCTGACCTATCTGCTTCTATATCAAAAGTAAGAACTTTTTATGAAAACCCATCCAGCATGTTCGTAGATGGCAGAGTTGTTCGCAATTTAAAAAGACAGACTAGCTAATTCGAATTTTCAGGTACCTGTGACCCTCCGGCAGCGGAATATAGAATGTGATGGGGCCTGGCCATGGGCGAGACCATATGGCCGGTGGGGACAGACAGACATAGTAGCTACAACATGGCTCCACCTCCAAAAGTCTGGGACCTAAAATCTTCCCTAACTTTCACAGTTGGACTTCATTTTACCTTCTCTAAACATCTGAATGCACGTGTTCTGAAAATGTTAAAAAGTTAATAAATATACAAAGTTAAACCAGATGAAAGACAATAAAATGTGCCACATTTTATATATTTCTCACAGAAATTTATTTTAAAAATATTTTCTATGATTTATCAACATATAATTCATTTATACATTTTAGTTTTTGTTTGCTTATTATTCAGTTTGATCTCAGTAAGCATTATGATTATGCGGTGTATTCATGTTGGATTTATCCTTCCTTCTCTGCTCTGGATCTTTTTCCACCTCTAGACTGACAGAAATTATTATAATCTCTTTAAATGCAGGAGGTTGTGGTGAGGATCATTAACTACCACGAACAGGTCAAACTATTTTTGCAGTTCTCCTGCTGCGTCTGATTTTCATTCTGAGCAACTGCTTTTAGTTCCTACAGTGGACACCAGAGGGTGCCACAGTCACACATTTAGCTTGTTTCCATGGAGACTTTTAATGCACCCTTATAAAGATGATGCTGATGGTTTAAGTTTCTTTGTGTGTCTGCAGGTTCCTGGGTGTTTGTGTGCATGAAGGACAGCTTCACGCTCTGACTGAGGTAGTTATTTTTATAAATGGACACTAAGACATGGACTAAATCAGTTTTTCCTTAATGAAACAGAAAAATCTGCTAAACCTTCCTCATGCTGTGTTGCTTTTTTAAGAAGCAGCAAATGTTTAAAGTAGCCATCTCTTCTTTGCAGTACATTAACGGAGGAAGCTTAGAGCAACTGCTGGACAGTGATCTGTACCTGTCTTGGGTCGTCAGGATGGGTCTTTCTCTGGACATTGCCCAAGGGCTGCAGTACCTCCACAGCAAGGGCATTTTCCACCGAGACCTCACCTCCAAGGTACAGAGTGGGAGTCTATAGCTCACAGCAAGGTGGTACTAAGGGTTAAAGAAGTACAGTACACACAGCGATGTTGTCTATCATGATATACTGTTGTTACAGATGTAAG
>NC_136621.1:8053249-8177608 GCF_933228915.1 Telmatherina bonti
TATATATATATATATATATATATATATATTCGTGTGTGTGTATATATATATATATATATATATATATATATATATTCGTGTGTGTGTATATATATATATATATATATATATATATATATATTCGTGTGTGTGTATATATATATATATATATATATATATATTCGTGTGTGTGTATATATATATATATATATATTCGTGTGTGTGTATATATATATATATATATATTCGTGTGTGTGTATATATATATATATATATATTCGTGTGTGTGTATATATATATATATATATATATTCGTGTGTGTGTATATATATATATATATATATTCGTGTGTGTGTATATATATATATATATATATTCGTGTGTGTGTATATATATATATATATATATTCGTGTGTGTGTATATATATATATATATATTCGTGTATGTATGTATATATATATATATATATATATATTCGTGTATGTATGTATATATATATATATATATATATATTCGTGTATGTATGTATATATATATATATATATATATTCGTGTATGTATGTATATATATATATATATATATATTCGTGTATGTATGTATATATATATATATATATATATTCGTGTATGTATGTATATATATATATATATATATATTCGTGTATGTATGTATATATATATATATATATATATTCGTGTATGTATGTATATATATATATATATATTCGTGTATGTATGTATATATATATATATATATTCGTGTGTGTGTGTATATATATATATATATATATATATATATATATATATTCGTGTGTGTGTGTATATATATATATATATATATATATATATATCCGTGTGTGTGTGTATATATATATATATATATATATATATATATATCCGTGTGTGTATGTATATATATATATATATATATTCGTGTATGTATGTATATATATATATATATATATATATATATATATATTCGTGTATGTGTATATATATATATATATATATATTCGTGTATGTGTATATATATATATATATATATATTCGTGTATGTGTGTGTATATATATATATATATATATATTCGTGTATGTGTGTGTATATATATATATATATATATATTCGTGTATGTGTGTGTATATATATATATATATATATATTCGTGTATGTGTGTGTATATATATATATATATATATTCGTGTATGTGTGTGTATATATATATATATATATATATTCGTGTATGTGTGTGTATATATATATATATATATATATTCGTGTATGTGTGTGTATATATATATATATATATATATTCGTGTATGTGTGTGTATATATATATATATATATATATTCGTGTATGTGTGTGTATATATATATATATATATATATTCGTGTATGTGTGTGTATATATATATATATATATATTCGTGTATGTGTGTGTATATATATTCGTGTATGTGTATATATATATATTCGTGTATGTGTATATATATATATATATATTCGTGTGTATGTGTATATATATATATATATATTCGTGTGTATGTGTATATATATATATATATATTCGTGTGTATGTGTATATATATATATATATATTCGTGTGTATGTGTATATATATATATATATTCGTGTGTATGTGTATATATATATATATATATTCGTGTGTATGTGTATATATATATATATATTCGTGTGTATGTGTATATATATATATATATTCGTGTGTATGTGTATATATATATATATATATTCGTGTGTATGTGTATATATATATATATATATTCGTGTGTATGTGTATATATATATATATATATTCGTGTGTATATAAACTGTTAGAAACTAGTTGAACCATCTGAAAACAGTATAAAACTGCCTAATGTTGTTCCAAACTTTTAAAATGCTTTAAACTGTCAAGAACTACTCCAAATGGCTAAAACCAGATGGAAATGTCTTAAAAATGTTCCAAACTGTTAGAAACTAGTTGAACCGTATGAAAACAGGTTGAAACTGCCTAATGTTCCAAACGTTCAAATCACATTAAACTGTTAAGACCTACTTGAAATGGCTGAAACAAGAAATGGCTTAAACTTGTTTCAGTTAGAAACTAGTTGAACCATCTAAAAACAGTATAAAACTGCCTCTTCTTTTTCCAAACGTACAAATCCCTTTTAAACTGTTAAGAACTACTTGAAATGGCTGAAACCAGATGGAAACGGCTTAAACTTTTTCCAAACTGTTAGAAACTAGTTGAACCATCTGAAAACAGTTAAAAACTGCCTCTTCTTTTTCCAAACGTACAAATCCCTTTTAAACTGTCAAGAACTCCTCCAAATGGCTAAAACCAGATGGAAATGTCTTAAACTTGTTCCAAACTGTTAGAAACTAGTTGAACCGCATGTAAACATGTTGAAACTGCCTAATCTTTTTCCAAACTTTTAAGCTGCTTTAAACCGTTAAGACCTACTTGAAATGTCTGAAACCAGATGGAAATGGCTTAATCGAGTTCCAAACTGTTAGAAACTAGTTGAACCGCATGTTAACAGTTTGACACCGCCCAGTCTTGTTCCAAACTTTTAAAATGCTTTAAACTGTCAAGAACTACTCCAAATGGTTAAACCAGATGGAAACGGCTTAAACTTGTTCCAAACTGTTAGAAACTAGTTGAACCATCTGAAAACAGTTAGAAACTGCCTCTTCTTTTTCCAAACTTTTAAAATGCTTTAAACTGTCAAGAACTACTCCAATGGCTAAAACCAGATGGAAATGTCTTAAACTTGTTCCAAACAGAAGCTAGTTGAACCGTATGAAAACAGGTTGAAACTGCCTAATGTTGTTCCAAACGTTCAAATCACATTAAACTGTTAAGACCCACTTGAAATGGCTGAAACAAGATGGATACGGCTTGAACTTGTTTCAAACAGAAACTAGTTGAACCATCTAAAAACAGTATAAAACTGCCTCTTCTTTTTCCAAACGTTTAAAAAACTTTAAACCGTTAAGACCTACTTGAAATGTCTGAAACCAGATGGAAATGGCTTAATCGAGTTCCAAACTGTTAGAAACTAGTTGAACCTTCTGAAAACATGTAGAAACTGCCTAATCTTGTTCCAAACTTTTAAGCTGCTTTAAACTGTCAAGAACTCCTCCAAATGGCTAAAACCAGATGGAAATGTCTTAAACTTGTTCCAAACTGTTAGAAACTAGTTGAACCGCATGTAAACAGTTTGAAATTGCCCAGTCTTGTTCCAAACTTTTAAAATGCTTTAAAATGTCAAGAACTACTCCAAATGGCTAAAACCAGATGGAAATGTCTTAAAAATGTTCCAAACTGTTAGAAACTAGTTGAACCGTATGAAAACAGGTTGAAACTGCCTAATGTTGTTCCAAACGTTCAAATCACATTAAACTGTTAAGACCTACTTGAAACCGTATGAACCATCTGAAAACAGTTAGAAACTGCCTCTTCTTTTTCCAAACTTTTAAAATGCTTTAAACTGTCAAGAACTACTCCAAATGGCTAAAACCAGATGGAAATGTCTTAAAAATGTTCCAAACTGTTAGAAACTAGTTGAACCGTATGAAAACAGGTTGAAACTGCCTAATGTTCCAAACGTTCAAATCACATTAAACTGTTAAGACCTACTTGAAATGGCTGAAACAAGAAATGGCTTAAACTTGTTTCAAACAGTTACAAACTAGTTGAACCATCTAAAAACAGTATAAAACTGCCTCTTCTTTTTCCAAATGTACAAATCCCTTTAAACTGTTAAGAACTACTTGAAATGGCTGAAACCAGATGGAAACGGCTTAAACTTGTTCCAAACTGTTAGAAACTAGTTGAACCATCTGAAAACAGTTAAAAACTGCCTCTTCTTTTTCCAAACGTACAAATCCCTTTTAAACTGTCAAGAACTACTCCAAATCGCTAAAACCAGATGGAAATGTCTTAAACTTGTTCCAAACTGTTAGAAACTAGTTGAACCGCATGTAAACAGTTTGAAATTGCCCAGTCATGTTCCAAACTTTTAAAATGCTTTAAAATGTCAAGAACTACTCCAAATGGCTAAAACCAGATGGAAATGTCTTAAAAATGTTCCAAACTGTTAGAAACTAGTTGAACCGTATGAAAACAGGTTGAAACTGCCTAATGTTGTTCCAAACGTTCAAATCACATTAAACTGTTAAGACCTACTTGAAACCGTATGAACCATCTGAAAACAGTTAGAAACTGCCTCTTCTTTTTCCAAACTTTTAAAATGCTTTAAACTGTCAAGAACTACTCCAAATGGCTAAAACCAGATGGAAATGTCTTAAAAATGTTCCAAACTGTTAGAAACTAGTTGAACCGTATGAAAACAGGTTGAAACTGCCTAATGTTCCAAACGTTCAAATCACATTAAACTGTTAAGACCTACTTGAAATGGCTGAAACAAGAAATGGCTTAAACTTGTTTCAAACAGTTACAAACTAGTTGAACCATCTAAAAACAGTATAAAACTGCCTCTTCTTTTTCCAAATGTACAAATCCCTTTAAACTGTTAAGAACTACTTGAAATGGCTGAAACCAGATGGAAACGGCTTAAACTTTTTCCAAACTGTTAGAAACTAGTTGAACCGTATGTAAACAGTTTGAAATCGCCCAGTCTTGTTCCAAACTTTTAAAATGCTTTAAACTGTCAAGAACTACTCCAAATGGCTAAAACCAGATGGAAATGTCTTATAAATGTTCCAAACTGTTAGAAATTAGTTGAACCGTATGAAAACAGGTTGACACTGCCTAATGTTCCAAACGTTCAAATCACATTAAACTGTTAAGACCTACTTGAAATGGCTGAAACAAGAAATGGCTTAAACTTGTTTCAAACAGTTAGAAACTAGTTGAACCATCTAAAAACAGTATAAAACTGCCTCTTCTTTTTCCAAACGTACAAATCCCTTTAAACAGTTAAGAACTACTTGAAATGGCTGAAACCAGATAGAAACGGCTTAAACTTGTTTCAAACAGAAACTAGTTGAACCATCTAAAAACAGTATAAAACTGCCTCTTCTTTTTCCAAACGTTTAAAAAACTTTAAACCGTTAAGACCTACTTGAAATGTCTGAAACCAGATGGAAATGTCTTAAAAATGTTCCAAACTGTTAGAAACTAGTTGAACCGTATGAAAACAGGTTGAAACTGCCTTATCTTGTTCCAAACGTTTAAATCGCTTTAAAATGTCAAGAACTAGTCGGAATGGCTGATACCAGATGGAAACGGCTTAAACTTGTTCCAAACTGTTAGAACATTAGGCAGTTGAACCATCTGAAAACAGTTAGAAACTGCCTCTTCTTTTTCCAAACTTTTAAAATGCTTTAAACTGTCAAGAACTACTCCAAATGGCTAAAACCAGATGGAAATGTCTTAAAAATGTTCCAAACTGTTAGAAACTAGTTGAACCGTATGAAAACAGGTTGAAACTGCCTAATGTTCCAAACGTTCAAATCACATTAAACTGTTAAGACCTACTTGAAATGGCTGAAACCAGATGGAAATGTCTTAAACTTGTTCCAAACTGTTAGAAACTAGTTGAACCGCATGTAAACAGTTTGAAATTGCCCAGTCTTGTTCCAAACTTTTAAAATGCTTTAAAATGTCAAGAACTACTCCAAATGGCTAAAACCAGATGGAAATGTCTTAAAAATGTTCCAAACTGTTAGAAACTAGTTGAACCGTATGAAAACAGGTTGAAACTGCCTAATGTTGTTCCAAACGTTCAAATCACATTAAACTGTTAAGACCTACTTGAAACCGTATGAACCATCTGAAAACAGTTAGAAACTGCCTCTTCTTTTTCCAAACTTTTAAAATGCTTTAAACTGTCAAGAACTACTCCAAATGGCTAAAACCAGATGGAAATGTCTTAAAAATGTTCCAAACTGTTAGAAACTAGTTGAACCGTATGAAAACAGGTTGAAACTGCCTAATGTTCCAAACGTTCAAATCACATTAAACTGTTAAGACCTACTTGAAATGGCTGAAACAAGAAATGGCTTAAACTTGTTTCAAACAGTTACAAACTAGTTGAACCATCTAAAAACAGTATAAAACTGCCTCTTCTTTTTCCAAATGTACAAATCCCTTTAAACTGTTAAGAACTACTTGAAATGGCTGAAACCAGATGGAAACGGCTTAAACTTGTTCCAAACTGTTAGAAACTAGTTGAACCATCTGAAAACAGTTAAAAACTGCCTCTTCTTTTTCCAAACGTACAAATCCCTTTTAAACTGTCAAGAACTACTCCAAATGGCTAAAACCAGATGGAAATGTCTTAAACTTGTTCCAAACTGTTAGAAACTAGTTGAACCGCATGTAAACAGTTTGAAATTGCCCAGTCTTGTTCCAAACTTTTAAAATGCTTTAAAATGTCAAGAACTACTCCAAATGGCTAAAACCAGATGGAAATGTCTTAAAAATGTTCCAAACTGTTAGAAACTAGTTGAACCGTATGAAAACAGGTTGAAACTGCCTAATGTTGTTCCAAACGTTCAAATCACATTAAACTGTTAAGACCTACTTGAAACCGTATGAACCATCTGAAAACAGTTAGAAACTGCCTCTTCTTTTTCCAAACTTTTAAAATGCTTTAAACTGTCAAGAACTACTCCAAATGGCTAAAACCAGATGGAAATGTCTTAAAAATGTTCCAAACTGTTAGAAACTAGTTGAACCGTATGAAAACAGGTTGAAACTGCCTAATGTTCCAAACGTTCAAATCACATTAAACTGTTAAGACCTACTTGAAATGGCTGAAACAAGAAATGGCTTAAACTTGTTTCAAACAGTTACAAACTAGTTGAACCATCTAAAAACAGTATAAAACTGCCTCTTCTTTTTCCAAATGTACAAATCCCTTTAAACTGTTAAGAACTACTTGAAATGGCTGAAACCAGATGGAAACGGCTTAAAAATGTTCCAAACTGTTAGAAACTAGTTGAACCGTATGAAAACAGGTTGAAACTGCCTAATGTTGTTCCAAACGTTCAAATCACATTAAACTGTTAAGACCTACTTGAAACCGTATGAACCATCTGAAAACAGTTAGAAACTGCCTCTTCTTTTTCCAAACTTTTAAAATGCTTTAAACTGTCAAGAACTACTCCAAATGGCTAAAACCAGATGGAAATGTCTTAAAAATGTTCCAAACTGTTAGAAACTAGTTGAACCGTATGAAAACAGGTTGAAACTGCCTAATGTTCCAAACGTTCAAATCACATTAAACTGTTAAGACCTACTTGAAATGGCTGAAACAAGAAATGGCTTAAACTTGTTTCAAACAGTTACAAACTAGTTGAACCATCTAAAAACAGTATAAAACTGCCTCTTCTTTTTCCAAATGTACAAATCCCTTTAAACTGTTAAGAACTACTTGAAATGGCTGAAACCAGATGGAAACGGCTTAAACTTTTTCCAAACTGTTAGAAACTAGTTGAACCGCATGTAAACAGTTTGAAATCGCCCAGTCTTGTTCCAAACTTTTAAAATGCTTTAAACTGTCAAGAACTACTCCAAATGGCTAAAACCAGATGGAAATGTCTTATAAATGTTCCAAACTGTTAGAAATTAGTTGAACCGTATGAAAACAGGTTGACACTGCCTAATGTTCCAAACGTTCAAATCACATTAAACTGTTAAGACCTACTTGAAATGGCTGAAACAAGAAATGGCTTAAACTTGTTTCAAACAGTTAGAAACTAGTTGAACCATCTAAAAACAGTATAAAACTGCCTCTTCTTTTTCCAAACGTACAAATCCCTTTAAACAGTTAAGAACTACTTGAAATGGCTGAAACCAGATAGAAACGGCTTAAACTTGTTTCAAACAGAAACTAGTTGAACCATCTAAAAACAGTATAAAACTGCCTCTTCTTTTTCCAAACGTTTAAAAAACTTTAAACCGTTAAGACCTACTTGAAATGTCTGAAACCAGATGGAAATGTCTTAAAAATGTTCCAAACTGTTAGAAACTAGTTGAACCGTATGAAAACAGGTTGAAACTGCCTTATCTTGTTCCAAACGTTTAAATCGCTTTAAAATGTCAAGAACTAGTCGGAATGGCTGATACCAGATGGAAACGGCTTAAACTTGTTCCAAACTGTTAGAACATTAGGCAGTTGAACCGTATGAAAACAGTTAGAAACTGCCTCTTCTTTTTCCAAACTTTTAAAATGCTTTAAACTGTCAAGAACTACTCCAAATGGCTAAAACCAGATGGAAATGTCTTAAAAATGTTCCAAACTGTTAGAAACTAGTTGAACCGTATGAAAACAGGTTGAAACTGCCTAATGTTCCAAACGTTCAAATCACATTAAACTGTTAAGACCTACTTGAAATGGCTGAAACAAGAAATGGCTTAAACTTGTTTCAAACAGTTACAAACTAGTTGAACCATCTAAAAACAGTATAAAACTGCCTCTTCTTTTTCCAAATGTACAAATCCCTTTAAACTGTTAAGAACTACTTGAAATGGCTGAAACCAGATGGAAACGGCTTAAACTTGTTCCAAACTGTTAGAAACTAGTTGAACCATCTGAAAACAGTTAAAAACTGCCTCTTCTTTTTCCAAACGTACAAATCCCTTTTAAACTGTCAAGAACTACTCCAAATCGCTAAAACCAGATGGAAATGTCTTAAACTTGTTCCAAACTGTTAGAAACTAGTTGAACCGCATGTAAACAGTTTGAAATTGCCCAGTCTTGTTCCAAACTTTTAAAATGCTTTAAAATGTCAAGAACTACTCCAAATGGCTAAAACCAGATGGAAATGTCTTAAACTTGTTCCAAACTGTTAGAAACTAGTTGAACCGCATGTAAACAGTTTGAAATCGCCCAGTCTTGTTCCAAACTTTTAAAATGCTTTAAACTGTCAAGAACTACTCCAAATGGCTAAAACCAGATGGAAATGTCTTAAAAATGTTCCAAACTGTTAGAAATTAGTTGAACCGTATGAAAACAGGTTGACACTGCCTAATGTTCCAAACGTTCAAATCACATTAAACTGTTAAGACCTACTTGAAATGGCTGAAACAAGAAATGGCTTAAACTTGTTTCAAACAGTTAGAAACTAGTTGAACCATCTAGTAGTATAAAGTATAAAACTGCCTCTTCTTTTTCCAAACGTTTAAAAAACTTTAAACCGTTAAGACCTACTTGAAATGTCTGAAACCAGATGGAAATGTCTTAAAAATGTTCCAAACTGTTAGAAACTAGTTGAACCGTATGAAAACAGGTTGAAACTGCCTTATCTTGTTCCAAACGTTTAAATCGCTTTAAAATGTCAAGAACTAGTCGGAATGGCTGATACCAGATGGAAACGGCTTAAACTTGTTCCAAACTGTTAGAACATTAGGCAGTTGAACCATCTGAAAACAGTTAGAAACTGCCTCTTCTTTTTCCAAACTTTTAAAATGCTTTAAACTGTCAAGAACTACTCCAAATGGCTAAAACCAGATGGAAATGTCTTAAAAATGTTCCAAACTGTTAGAAACTAGTTGAACCGTATGAAAACAGGTTGAAACTGCCTAATGTTGTTCCAAACGTTCAAATCACATTAAACTGTTAAGACCTACTTGAAACCGTATGAACCATCTGAAAACAGTTAGAAACTGCCTCTTCTTTTTCCAAACTTTTAAAATGCTTTAAACTGTCAAGAACTACTCCAAATGGCTAAAACCAGATGGAAATGTCTTAAAAATGTTCCAAACTGTTAGAAACTAGTTGAACCGTATGAAAACAGGTTGAAACTGCCTAATGTTCCAAACGTTCAAATCACATTAAACTGTTAAGACCTACTTGAAATGGCTGAAACAAGAAATGGCTTAAACTTGTTTCAAACAGTTACAAACTAGTTGAACCATCTAAAAACAGTATAAAACTGCCTCTTCTTTTTCCAAATGTACAAATCCCTTTAAACTGTTAAGAACTACTTGAAATGGCTGAAACCAGATGGAAACGGCTTAAACTTGTTCCAAACTGTTAGAAACTAGTTGAACCATCTGAAAACAGTTAAAAACTGCCTCTTCTTTTTCCAAACGTACAAATCCCTTTTAAACTGTCAAGAACTACTCCAAATCGCTAAAACCAGATGGAAATGTCTTAAACTTGTTCCAAACTGTTAGAAACTAGTTGAACCGCATGAAAACAGGTTGAAACTACCTAATGTTGTTTCAAACGTTCAAATCACATTAAACTGTTAAGACCAACTTGAAACCGTATGAACCATCTGAAAACTGTTAAAAACTGCCTCTTCTTTTTCCAAACGTTTGAAAAACTTTACAACGTTAAGACCTACTTGAAATGGCTGAAACCAGATGGAAACGGCTTAAACTTTTTCCAAACTGTTAGAAACTAGTTGAACCTTCTGAAAACATGTAGAAACTGCCTAATCTTGTTCCAAACTTTTAAGCTGCTTTAAACTGTCAAGAACTCCTCCAAATGGCTAAAACCAGATGGAAATGTCTTAAACTTGTTCCAAACTGTTAGAAACTAGTTGAACCGCATGTAAACAGTTTGAAATCGCCCAGTCTTGTTCCAAACTTTTAAAATGCTTTAAACTGTCAAGAACTACTCCAAATGGCTAAAACCAGATGGAAATGTCTTAAAAATGTTCCAAACTGTTAGAAATTAGTTGAACCGTATGAAAATAGGTTGACACTGCCTAATGTTCCAAACGTTCAAATCACATTAAACTGTTAAGACCTACTTGAAATGGCTGAAACAAGAAATGGCTTAAACTTGTTTCAAACAGTTAGAAACTAGTTGAACCATCTAAAAACAGTATAAAACTGCCTCTTCTTTTTCCAAACGTACAAATCCCTTTAAACAGTTAAGAACTACTTGAAATGGCTGAAACCAGATTGAAACGGCTTAAACTTGTTTCAAACAGAAACTAGTTGAACCATCTAAAAACAGTATAAAACTGCCTCTTCTTTTTCCAAACGTTTAAAAAACTTTAAACCGTTAAGACCTACTTGAAATGTCTGAAACCAGATGGAAATGTCTTAAAAATGTTCCAAACTGTTAGAAACTAGTTGAACCGTATGAAAACAGGTTGAAACTGCCTAATGTTGTTCCAAACGTTCAAATCACATTAAACTGTTAAGACCTACTTGAAACCGTATGAACCATCTGAAAACAGTTAGAAACTGCCTCTTCTTTTTCTAAACTTTGAAAATGCTTTAAACTGTCAAGAACTACTCCAAATGGCTAAAACCAGATGGAAATGTCTTAAAAATGTTCCAAACTGTTAGAAACTAGTTGAACCGTATGAAAACAGGTTGAAACTGCCTAATGTTGTTCCAAACGTTCAAATCACATTAAACTGTTAAGACCACTTGAAATGGCTGAAACAAGATGGATACGGCTTAAACTTGTTCCAAACTGTTAGAAACTAGTTGAACCATATGAAAACAGTTTGAAACAGCCTCTTCTTTTTCCAAACGTAGAAATCCCTTTAAACTACTTGAAATGGCTGAAACCAGATGGAAACGGCTTAAACTTTTTTTTCGAACAGTTAGAAACTAGTTGAACCGTATGAAAACAGGTTGAAACTGCCTAATGTTGTTCCAAACGTTCAAATCACATTAAACTGTTAAGACCCACTTGAAATGGCTGAAACAAGATGGATACGGCTTGAACTTGTTTCAAACAGAAACTAGTTGAACCATCTAAAAACAGTATAAAACTGCTTCTTTGTCCAAACGTTTAAAAAACTTTAAACCGTTAAGACCTACTTGAAATGTCTGAAACCAGATGGAAATGGCTTAATCGAGTTCCAAACTGTTAGAAACTAGTTGAACCGCATGTAAACAGTTTGAAACTGCCGAATCTTGTTCCAAACTTTTAAAATGCTTTAAACTGTCAAGAACTCCTCCAAATGGCTAAAACCAGATGGAAATGTCTTAAACTTGTTCCAAACAGAAACTAGTTGAACCGTATGAGAACAGGTTGAAACTGCCTAATGTTCCAAACGTTCAAATCACATTAAACTGTTAAGACCAACTTGAAATGGCTGAAACCAGATAGAAACGGCTTAAACTTGTTTCAAACAGAAACTAGTTGAACCATCTAAAAACAGTTTGAAACTGCCTCTTATTTTTCCAAACGTACAAATCCCTTTAAACTGTTAAGACCTACTTGAAATGTCTGAAACCAGATGGAAATGGCTTAATCGAGTTCCAAACTGTTAGAAACTAGTTGAACCTTCTGAAAACATGTAGAAACTGCCTAATGTTCCAAACGTTTAAAAAACTTTAAACCGTTAAGACCTACTTGAAATGTCTGAAACCAGATGGAAATGGCTTAATCGAGTTCCAAACTGTTAGACACTAGTTGAACCGCATGTAAACAGTTTGAAACTGCCGAATCTTGTTCCAAACTTTTAAAATGCTTTAAACTGTCAAGAACTCCTCCAAATGGCTAAAACCAGATGGAAATGTCTTAAACTTGTTCCAAACTGTTAGAAACTAGTTGAACCATCTGAAAAAAGTTAGAAGCTGCCTAATGTTGTTCCAAACGTTCAAATCACATTAAACTGTTAAGACCTACTTGAAACCGTATGAACCATCTGAAAACAGAAACTGCCTCTTCTTTTTCCAAACTTTTAAGCTGCTTTAAACTGTCAAGAACTACTCCAATTCGCTAAAACCAGATGGAAATGTCTTAAACTTGTTCCAAACTGTTAGAAACTAGTTGAACCGTATGAAAACAGGTTGAAACTGCCTAATGTTGTTCCAAACGTTCAAATCACATTAAACTGTTAAGACCTACTTGAAATGGCTGAAACAAGAAATGGCTTAAACTTGTTTCAAACAGTTACAAACTAGTTGAACCATCTAAAAACAGTATAAAACTGCCTCTTCTTCTTCCAAACGTACAAATCCCTTTAAACTGTTAAGAACTACTTGAAATGGCTGAAACCAGATAGAAACGGCTTAAACTTGTTTCAAACAGAAACTAGTTGAACCATTTAAAAACAGTATAAAACTGCCTCTTCTTTTCCCAAACGTTTAATAAACTTTAAACCGTTAAGACCTACTTGAAATGTCTGAAACCAGATGGAAATGGCTTAATCGAGTTCCAAACTGTTAGAAACTAGTTGAACCGCATGTAAACAGTTTGAAACTGCCGAATCTTGTTCCAAACTTTTAAAATGCTTTAAACTGTCAAGAACTCCTCCAAATGGCTAAAACCAGATGGAAATGTCTTAAACTTGTTCCAAACTGTTAGAAACTAGTTGAACCATCTGAAAAAAGTTAGAAGCTGCCTAATGTTGTTCCAAACGTTCAAATCACATTAAACTGTTAAGACCTACTTGAAACCGTATGAACCATCTGAAAACAGAAACTGCCTCTTCTTTTTCCAAACTTTTAAGCTGCTTTAAACTGTCAAGAACTACTCCAATTCGCTAAAACCAGATGGAAATGTCTTAAACTTGTTCCAAACTGTTAGAAACTAGTTGAACCGTATGAAAACAGGTTGAAACTGCCTAATGTTGTTCCAAACGTTCAAATCACATTAAACTGTTAAGACCTACTTGAAATGGCTGAAACAAGAAATGGCTTAAACTTGTTTCAAACAGTTACAAACTAGTTGAACCATCTAAAAACAGTATAAAACTGCCTCTTCTTTTTCCAAATGTACAAATCCCTTTAAACTGTTAAGAACTACTTGAAATGGCTGAAACCAGATGGAAACGGCTTAAACTTGTTCCAAACTGTTAGAAACTAGTTGAACCATCTGAAAACAGTTAAAAACTGCCTCTTCTTTTTCCAAACGTACAAATCCCTTTTAAACTGTCAAGAACTACTCCAAATCGCTAAAACCAGATGGAAATGTCTTAAACTTGTTCCAAACTGTTAGAAACTAGTTGAACCGCATGAAAACAGGTTGAAACTACCTAATGTTGTTTCAAACGTTCAAATCACATTAAACTGTTAAGACCAACTTGAAACCGTATGAACCATCTGAAAACTGTTAAAAACTGCCTCTTCTTTTTCCAAACGTTTGAAAAACTTTACAACGTTAAGACCTACTTGAAATGGCTGAAACCAGATGGAAACGGCTTAAACTTTTTCCAAACTGTTAGAAACTAGTTGAACCTTCTGAAAACATGTAGAAACTGCCTAATCTTGTTCCAAACTTTTAAGCTGCTTTAAACTGTCAAGAACTCCTCCAAATGGCTAAAACCAGATGGAAATGTCTTAAACTTGTTCCAAACTGTTAGAAACTAGTTGAACCGCATGTAAACAGTTTGAAATCGCCCAGTCTTGTTCCAAACTTTTAAAATGCTTTAAACTGTCAAGAACTACTCCAAATGGCTAAAACCAGATGGAAATGTCTTAAAAATGTTCCAAACTGTTAGAAACTAGTTGAACCGTATGAAAACAGGTTGAAACTGCCTAATGTTGTTCCAAACGTTCAAATCACATTAAACTGTTAAGACCTACTTGAAACCGTATGAACCATCTGAAAACAGTTAGAAACTGCCTCTTCTTTTTCAAAACTTTGAAAATGCTTTAAACTGTCAAGAACTACTCCAAATGGCTAAAACCAGATGGAAATGTCTTAAAAATGTTCCAAACTGTTAGAAACTAGTTGAACCGTATGAAAACAGGTTGAAACTGCCTAATGTTGTTCCAAACGTTCAAATCACATTAAACTGTTAAGACCACTTGAAATGGCTGAAACAAGATGGATACGGCTTAAACTTGTTCCAAACTGTTAGAAACTAGTTGAACCATATGAAAACAGTTTGAAACAGCCTCTTCTTTTTCCAAACGTAGAAATCCCTTTAAACTACTTGAAATGGCTGAAACCAGATGGAAACGGCTTAAACTTTTTTTTCGAACAGTTAGAAACTAGTTGAACCGTATGAAAACAGGTTGAAACTGCCTAATGTTGTTCCAAACGTTCAAATCACATTAAACTGTTAAGACCCACTTGAAATGGCTGAAACAAGATGGATACGGCTTGAACTTGTTTCAAACAGAAACTAGTTGAACCATCTAAAAACAGTATAAAACTGCTTCTTTGTCCAAACGTTTAAAAAACTTTAAACCGTTAAGACCTACTTGAAATGTCTGAAACCAGATGGAAATGGCTTAATCGAGTTCCAAACTGTTAGAAACTAGTTGAACCGCATGTAAACAGTTTGAAACTGCCGAATCTTGTTCCAAACTTTTAAAATGCTTTAAACTGTCAAGAACTCCTCCAAATGGCTAAAACCAGATGGAAATGTCTTAAACTTGTTCCAAACAGAAACTAGTTGAACCGTATGAGAACAGGTTGAAACTGCCTAATGTTCCAAACGTTCAAATCACATTAAACTGTTAAGACCTACTTGAAACCGTATGAACCATCTGAAAACAGAAACTGCCTCTTCTTTTTCCAAACTTTTAAGCTGCTTTAAACTGTCAAGAACTACTCCAATTCGCTAAAACCAGATGGAAATGTCTTAAACTTGTTCCAAACTGTTAGAAACTAGTTGAACCGTATGAAAACAGGTTGAAACTGCCTAATGTTGTTCCAAACGTTCAAATCACATTAAACTGTTAAGACCTACTTGAAATGGCTGAAACAAGAAATGGCTTAAACTTGTTTCAAACAGTTAGAAACTAGTTGAACCATCTAAAAACAGTATAAAACTGCCTCTTCTTTTTCCAAATGTACAAATCCCTTTAAACTGTTAAGAACTACTTGAAATGGCTGAAACCAGATAGAAACGGCTTAAACTTGTTTCAAACAGAAACTAGTTGAACCATTTAAAAACAGTATAAAACTGCCTCTTCTTTTCCCAAACGTTTAATAAACTTTAAACCGTTAAGACCTACTTGAAATGTCTGAAACCAGATGGAAATGGCTTAATCGAGTTCCAAACTGTTAGAAACTAGTTGAACCGCATGTAAACAGTTTGAAACTGCCGAATCTTGTTCCAAACTTTTAAAATGCTTTAAACTGTCAAGAACTCCTCCAAATGGCTAAAACCAGATGGAAATGTCTTAAACTTGTTCCAAACTGTTAGAAACTAGTTGAACCATCTGAAAAAAGTTAGAAGCTGCCTAATGTTGTTCCAAACGTTCAAATCACATTAAACTGTTAAGACCTACTTGAAACCGTATGAACCATCTGAAAACAGAAACTGCCTCTTCTTTTTCCAAACTTTTAAGCTGCTTTAAACTGTCAAGAACTACTCCAATTCGCTAAAACCAGATGGAAATGTCTTAAACTTGTTCCAAACTGTTAGAAACTAGTTGAACCGTATGAAAACAGGTTGAAACTGCCTAATGTTGTTCCAAACGTTCAAATCACATTAAACTGTTAAGACCTACTTGAAATGGCTGAAACAAGAAATGGCTTAAACTTGTTTCAAACAGTTACAAACTAGTTGAACCATCTAAAAACAGTATAAAACTGCCTCTTCTTCTTCCAAACGTACAAATCCCTTTAAACTGTTAAGAACTACTTGAAATGGCTGAAACCAGATAGAAACGGCTTAAACTTGTTTCAAACAGAAACTAGTTGAACCATTTAAAAACAGTATAAAACTGCCTCTTCTTTTCCCAAACGTTTAATAAACTTTAAACCGTTAAGACCTACTTGAAATGTCTGAAACCAGATGGAAATGGCTTAATCGAGTTCCAAACTGTTAGAAACTAGTTGAACCGCATGTAAACAGTTTGAAACTGCCGAATCTTGTTCCAAACTTTTAAAATGCTTTAAACTGTCAAGAACTCCTCCAAATGGCTAAAACCAGATGGAAATGTCTTAAACTTGTTCCAAACTGTTAGAAACTAGTTGAACCATCTGAAAAAAGTTAGAAGCTGCCTAATGTTGTTCCAAACGTTCAAATCACATTAAACTGTTAAGACCTACTTGAAACCGTATGAACCATCTGAAAACAGAAACTGCCTCTTCTTTTTCCAAACTTTTAAGCTGCTTTAAACTGTCAAGAACTACTCCAATTCGCTAAAACCAGATGGAAATGTCTTAAACTTGTTCCAAACTGTTAGAAACTAGTTGAACCGTATGAAAACAGGTTGAAACTGCCTAATGTTGTTCCAAACGTTCAAATCACATTAAACTGTTAAGACCTACTTGAAATGGCTGAAACAAGAAATGGCTTAAACTTGTTTCAAACAGTTACAAACTAGTTGAACCATCTAAAAACAGTATAAAACTGCCTCTTCTTCTTCCAAACGTACAAATCCCTTTAAACTGTTAAGAACTACTTGAAATGGCTGAAACCAGATAGAAACGGCTTAAACTTGTTTCAAACAGAAACTAGTTGAACCATTTAAAAACTGTATAAAACTGCCTCTTCTTTTCCCAAACGTTTAATAAACTTTAAACCGTTAAGACCTACTTGAAATGTCTGAAACCAGATGGAAATGGCTTAATCGAGTTCCAAACTGTTAGAAACTAGTTGAACCGCATGTAAACAGTTTGAAACTGCCGAATCTTGTTCCAAACTTTTAAAATGCTTTAAACTGTCAAGAACTCCTCCAAATGGCTAAAACCAGATGGAAATGTCTTAAACTTGTTCCAAACTGTTAGAAACTAGTTGAACCATCTGAAAAAAGTTAGAAGCTGCCTAATGTTGTTCCAAACGTTCAAATCACATTAAACTGTTAAGACCTACTTGAAACCGTATGAACCATCTGAAAACAGAAACTGCCTCTTCTTTTTCCAAACTTTTAAGCTGCTTTAAACTGTCAAGAACTACTCCAATTCGCTAAAACCAGATGGAAATGTCTTAAACTTGTTCCAAACTGTTAGAAACTAGTTGAACCGTATGAAAACAGGTTGAAACTGCCTAATGTTGTTCCAAACGTTCAAATCACATTAAACTGTTAAGACCTACTTGAAATGGCTGAAACAAGAAATGGCTTAAACTTGTTTCAAACAGTTACAAACTAGTTGAACCATCTAAAAACAGTATAAAACTGCCTCTTCTTCTTCCAAACGTACAAATCCCTTTAAACTGTTAAGAACTACTTGAAATGGCTGAAACCAGATAGAAACGGCTTAAACTTGTTTCAAACAGAAACTAGTTGAACCATTTAAAAACAGTATAAAACTGCCTCTTCTTTTCCCAAACGTTTAATAAACTTTAAACCGTTAAGACCTACTTGAAATGTCTGAAACCAGATGGAAATGGCTTAATCGAGTTCCAAACTGTTAGAAACTAGTTGAACCGCATGTAAACAGTTTGAAACTGCCGAATCTTGTTCCAAACTTTTAAAATGCTTTAAACTGTCAAGAACTCCTCCAAATGGCTAAAACCAGATGGAAATGTCTTAAACTTGTTCCAAACTGTTAGAAACTAGTTGAACCATCTGAAAAAAGTTAGAAGCTGCCTAATGTTGTTCCAAACGTTCAAATCACATTAAACTGTTAAGACCTACTTGAAACCGTATGAACCATCTGAAAACAGAAACTGCCTCTTCTTTTTCCAAACTTTTAAGCTGCTTTAAACTGTCAAGAACTACTCCAATTCGCTAAAACCAGATGGAAATGTCTTAAACTTGTTCCAAACTGTTAGAAACTAGTTGAACCGTATGAAAACAGGTTGAAACTGCCTAATGTTGTTCCAAACGTTCAAATCACATTAAACTGTTAAGACCTACTTGAAATGGCTGAAACAAGAAATGGCTTAAACTTGTTTCAAACAGTTACAAACTAGTTGAACCATCTAAAAACAGTATAAAACTGCCTCTTCTTCTTCCAAACGTACAAATCCCTTTAAACTGTTAAGAACTACTTGAAATGGCTGAAACCAGATAGAAACGGCTTAAACTTGTTTCAAACAGAAACTAGTTGAACCATTTAAAAACAGTATAAAACTGCCTCTTCTTTTCCCAAACGTTTAATAAACTTTAAACCGTTAAGACCTACTTGAAATGTCTGAAACCAGATGGAAATGGCTTAATCGAGTTCCAAACTGTTAGAAACTAGTTGAACCGCATGTAAACAGTTTGAAACTGCCGAATCTTGTTCCAAACTTTTAAAATGCTTTAAACTGTCAAGAACTCCTCCAAATGGCTAAAACCAGATGGAAATGTCTTAAACTTGTTCCAAACTGTTAGAAACTAGTTGAACCATCTGAAAAAAGTTAGAAGCTGCCTAATGTTGTTCCAAACGTTCAAATCACATTAAACTGTTAAGACCTACTTGAAACCGTATGAACCATCTGAAAACAGAAACTGCCTCTTCTTTTTCCAAACTTTTAAGCTGCTTTAAACTGTCAAGAACTACTCCAATTCGCTAAAACCAGATGGAAATGTCTTAAACTTGTTCCAAACTGTTAGAAACTAGTTGAACCGTATGAAAACAGGTTGAAACTGCCTAATGTTGTTCCAAACGTTCAAATCACATTAAACTGTTAAGACCTACTTGAAATGGCTGAAACAAGAAATGGCTTAAACTTGTTTCAAACAGTTACAAACTAGTTGAACCATCTAAAAACAGTATAAAACTGCCTCTTCTTCTTCCAAACGTACAAATCCCTTTAAACTGTTAAGAACTACTTGAAATGGCTGAAACCAGATAGAAACGGCTTAAACTTGTTTCAAACAGAAACTAGTTGAACCATTTAAAAACTGTATAAAACTGCCTCTTCTTTTCCCAAACGTTTAATAAACTTTAAACCGTTAAGACCTACTTGAAATGTCTGAAACCAGATGGAAATGGCTTAATCGAGTTCCAAACTGTTAGAAACTAGTTGAACCGCATGTAAACAGTTTGAAACTGCCGAATCTTGTTCCAAACTTTTAAAATGCTTTAAACTGTCAAGAACTCCTCCAAATGGCTAAAACCAGATGGAAATGTCTTAAACTTGTTCCAAACTGTTAGAAACTAGTTGAACCATCTGAAAAAAGTTAGAAGCTGCCTAATGTTGTTCCAAACGTTCAAATCACATTAAACTGTTAAGACCTACTTGAAACCGTATGAACCATCTGAAAACAGAAACTGCCTCTTCTTTTTCCAAACTTTTAAGCTGCTTTAAACTGTCAAGAACTACTCCAATTCGCTAAAACCAGATGGAAATGTCTTAAACTTGTTCCAAACTGTTAGAAACTAGTTGAACCGTATGAAAACAGGTTGAAACTGCCTAATGTTGTTCCAAACGTTCAAATCACATTAAACTGTTAAGACCTACTTGAAATGGCTGAAACAAGAAATGGCTTAAACTTGTTTCAAACAGTTACAAACTAGTTGAACCATCTAAAAACAGTATAAAACTGCCTCTTCTTCTTCCAAACGTACAAATCCCTTTAAACTGTTAAGAACTACTTGAAATGGCTGAAACCAGATAGAAACGGCTTAAACTTGTTTCAAACAGAAACTAGTTGAACCATTTAAAAACAGTATAAAACTGCCTCTTCTTTTCCCAAACGTTTAATAAACTTTAAACCGTTAAGACCTACTTGAAATGTCTGAAACCAGATGGAAATGGCTTAATCGAGTTCCAAACTGTTAGAAACTAGTTGAACCGCATGTAAACAGTTTGAAACTGCCGAATCTTGTTCCAAACTTTTAAAATGCTTTAAACTGTCAAGAACTCCTCCAAATGGCTAAAACCAGATGGAAATGTCTTAAACTTGTTCCAAACTGTTAGAAACTAGTTGAACCATCTGAAAAAAGTTAGAAGCTGCCTAATGTTGTTCCAAACGTTCAAATCACATTAAACTGTTAAGACCTACTTGAAACCGTATGAACCATCTGAAAACAGAAACTGCCTCTTCTTTTTCCAAACTTTTAAGCTGCTTTAAACTGTCAAGAACTACTCCAATTCGCTAAAACCAGATGGAAATGTCTTAAACTTGTTCCAAACTGTTAGAAACTAGTTGAACCGTATGAAAACAGGTTGAAACTGCCTAATGTTGTTCCAAACGTTCAAATCACATTAAACTGTTAAGACCTACTTGAAATGGCTGAAACAAGAAATGGCTTAAACTTGTTTCAAACAGTTACAAACTAGTTGAACCATCTAAAAACAGTATAAAACTGCCTCTTCTTCTTCCAAACGTACAAATCCCTTTAAACTGTTAAGAACTACTTGAAATGGCTGAAACCAGATAGAAACGGCTTAAACTTGTTTCAAACAGAAACTAGTTGAACCATTTAAAAACAGTATAAAACTGCCTCTTCTTTTCCCAAACGTTTAATAAACTTTAAACCGTTAAGACCTACTTGAAATGTCTGAAACCAGATGGAAATGGCTTAATCGAGTTCCAAACTGTTAGAAACTAGTTGAACCGCATGTAAACAGTTTGAAACTGCCGAATCTTGTTCCAAACTTTTAAAATGCTTTAAACTGTCAAGAACTCCTCCAAATGGCTAAAACCAGATGGAAATGTCTTAAACTTGTTCCAAACTGTTAGAAACTAGTTGAACCATCTGAAAAAAGTTAGAAGCTGCCTAATGTTGTTCCAAACGTTCAAATCACATTAAACTGTTAAGACCTACTTGAAACCGTATGAACCATCTGAAAACAGAAACTGCCTCTTCTTTTTCCAAACTTTTAAGCTGCTTTAAACTGTCAAGAACTACTCCAATTCGCTAAAACCAGATGGAAATGTCTTAAACTTGTTCCAAACTGTTAGAAACTAGTTGAACCGTATGAAAACAGGTTGAAACTGCCTAATGTTGTTCCAAACGTTCAAATCACATTAAACTGTTAAGACCTACTTGAAATGGCTGAAACAAGAAATGGCTTAAACTTGTTTCAAACAGTTACAAACTAGTTGAACCATCTAAAAACAGTATAAAACTGCCTCTTCTTCTTCCAAACGTACAAATCCCTTTAAACTGTTAAGAACTACTTGAAATGGCTGAAACCAGATAGAAACGGCTTAAACTTGTTTCAAACAGAAACTAGTTGAACCATTTAAAAACAGTATAAAACTGCCTCTTCTTTTCCCAAACGTTTAATAAACTTTAAACCGTTAAGACCTACTTGAAATGTCTGAAACCAGATGGAAATGGCTTAATCGAGTTCCAAACTGTTAGAAACTAGTTGAACCGCATGTAAACAGTTTGAAACTGCCGAATCTTGTTCCAAACTTTTAAAATGCTTTAAACTGTCAAGAACTCCTCCAAATGGCTAAAACCAGATGGAAATGTCTTAAACTTGTTCCAAACTGTTAGAAACTAGTTGAACCATCTGAAAAAAGTTAGAAGCTGCCTAATGTTGTTCCAAACGTTCAAATCACATTAAACTGTTAAGACCTACTTGAAACCGTATGAACCATCTGAAAACAGAAACTGCCTCTTCTTTTTCCAAACTTTTAAGCTGCTTTAAACTGTCAAGAACTACTCCAATTCGCTAAAACCAGATGGAAATGTCTTAAACTTGTTCCAAACTGTTAGAAACTAGTTGAACCGTATGAAAACAGGTTGAAACTGCCTAATGTTGTTCCAAACGTTCAAATCACATTAAACTGTTAAGACCTACTTGAAATGGCTGAAACAAGAAATGGCTTAAACTTGTTTCAAACAGTTACAAACTAGTTGAACCATCTAAAAACAGTATAAAACTGCCTCTTCTTCTTCCAAACGTACAAATCCCTTTAAACTGTTAAGAACTACTTGAAATGGCTGAAACCAGATAGAAACGGCTTAAACTTGTTTCAAACAGAAACTAGTTGAACCATTTAAAAACAGTATAAAACTGCCTCTTCTTTTCCCAAACGTTTAATAAACTTTAAACCGTTAAGACCTACTTGAAATGTCTGAAACCAGATGGAAATGGCTTAATCGAGTTCCAAACTGTTAGAAACTAGTTGAACCGCATGTAAACAGTTTGAAACTGCCGAATCTTGTTCCAAACTTTTAAAATGCTTTAAACTGTCAAGAACTCCTCCAAATGGCTAAAACCAGATGGAAATGTCTTAAACTTGTTCCAAACTGTTAGAAACTAGTTGAACCATCTGAAAAAAGTTAGAAGCTGCCTAATGTTGTTCCAAACGTTCAAATCACATTAAACTGTTAAGACCTACTTGAAACCGTATGAACCATCTGAAAACAGAAACTGCCTCTTCTTTTTCCAAACTTTTAAGCTGCTTTAAACTGTCAAGAACTACTCCAATTCGCTAAAACCAGATGGAAATGTCTTAAACTTGTTCCAAACTGTTAGAAACTAGTTGAACCGTATGAAAACAGGTTGAAACTGCCTAATGTTGTTCCAAACGTTCAAATCACATTAAACTGTTAAGACCTACTTGAAATGGCTGAAACAAGAAATGGCTTAAACTTGTTTCAAACAGTTACAAACTAGTTGAACCATCTAAAAACAGTATAAAACTGCCTCTTCTTCTTCCAAACGTACAAATCCCTTTAAACTGTTAAGAACTACTTGAAATGGCTGAAACCAGATAGAAACGGCTTAAACTTGTTTCAAACAGAAACTAGTTGAACCATTTAAAAACAGTATAAAACTGCCTCTTCTTTTCCCAAACGTTTAATAAACTTTAAACCGTTAAGACCTACTTGAAATGTCTGAAACCAGATGGAAATGGCTTAATCGAGTTCCAAACTGTTAGAAACTAGTTGAACCGCATGTAAACAGTTTGAAACTGCCGAATCTTGTTCCAAACTTTTAAAATGCTTTAAACTGTCAAGAACTCCTCCAAATGGCTAAAACCAGATGGAAATGTCTTAAACTTGTTCCAAACTGTTAGAAACTAGTTGAACCATCTGAAAAAAGTTAGAAGCTGCCTAATGTTGTTCCAAACGTTCAAATCACATTAAACTGTTAAGACCTACTTGAAACCGTATGAACCATCTGAAAACAGAAACTGCCTCTTCTTTTTCCAAACTTTTAAGCTGCTTTAAACTGTCAAGAACTACTCCAATTCGCTAAAACCAGATGGAAATGTCTTAAACTTGTTCCAAACTGTTAGAAACTAGTTGAACCGTATGAAAACAGGTTGAAACTGCCTAATGTTGTTCCAAACGTTCAAATCACATTAAACTGTTAAGACCTACTTGAAATGGCTGAAACAAGAAATGGCTTAAACTTGTTTCAAACAGTTACAAACTAGTTGAACCATCTAAAAACAGTATAAAACTGCCTCTTCTTCTTCCAAACGTACAAATCCCTTTAAACTGTTAAGAACTACTTGAAATGGCTGAAACCAGATAGAAACGGCTTAAACTTGTTTCAAACAGAAACTAGTTGAACCATTTAAAAACAGTATAAAACTGCCTCTTCTTTTCCCAAACGTTTAATAAACTTTAAACCGTTAAGACCTACTTGAAATGTCTGAAACCAGATGGAAATGGCTTAATCGAGTTCCAAACTGTTAGAAACTAGTTGAACCGCATGTAAACAGTTTGAAACTGCCGAATCTTGTTCCAAACTTTTAAAATGCTTTAAACTGTCAAGAACTCCTCCAAATGGCTAAAACCAGATGGAAATGTCTTAAACTTGTTCCAAACTGTTAGAAACTAGTTGAACCATCTGAAAAAAGTTAGAAGCTGCCTAATGTTGTTCCAAACGTTCAAATCACATTAAACTGTTAAGACCTACTTGAAACCGTATGAACCATCTGAAAACAGAAACTGCCTCTTCTTTTTCCAAACTTTTAAGCTGCTTTAAACTGTCAAGAACTACTCCAATTCGCTAAAACCAGATGGAAATGTCTTAAACTTGTTCCAAACTGTTAGAAACTAGTTGAACCGTATGAAAACAGGTTGAAACTGCCTAATGTTGTTCCAAACGTTCAAATCACATTAAACTGTTAAGACCTACTTGAAATGGCTGAAACAAGAAATGGCTTAAACTTGTTTCAAACAGTTACAAACTAGTTGAACCATCTAAAAACAGTATAAAACTGCCTCTTCTTCTTCCAAACGTACAAATCCCTTTAAACTGTTAAGAACTACTTGAAATGGCTGAAACCAGATAGAAACGGCTTAAACTTGTTTCAAACAGAAACTAGTTGAACCATTTAAAAACAGTATAAAACTGCCTCTTCTTTTCCCAAACGTTTAATAAACTTTAAACCGTTAAGACCTACTTGAAATGTCTGAAACCAGATGGAAATGGCTTAATCGAGTTCCAAACTGTTAGAAACTAGTTGAACCGCATGTAAACAGTTTGAAACTGCCGAATCTTGTTCCAAACTTTTAAAATGCTTTAAACTGTCAAGAACTCCTCCAAATGGCTAAAACCAGATGGAAATGTCTTAAACTTGTTCCAAACTGTTAGAAACTAGTTGAACCATCTGAAAAAAGTTAGAAGCTGCCTAATGTTGTTCCAAACGTTCAAATCACATTAAACTGTTAAGACCTACTTGAAACCGTATGAACCATCTGAAAACAGAAACTGCCTCTTCTTTTTCCAAACTTTTAAGCTGCTTTAAACTGTCAAGAACTACTCCAATTCGCTAAAACCAGATGGAAATGTCTTAAACTTGTTCCAAACTGTTAGAAACTAGTTGAACCGTATGAAAACAGGTTGAAACTGCCTAATGTTGTTCCAAACGTTCAAATCACATTAAACTGTTAAGACCTACTTGAAATGGCTGAAACAAGAAATGGCTTAAACTTGTTTCAAACAGTTACAAACTAGTTGAACCATCTAAAAACAGTATAAAACTGCCTCTTCTTCTTCCAAACGTACAAATCCCTTTAAACTGTTAAGAACTACTTGAAATGGCTGAAACCAGATAGAAACGGCTTAAACTTGTTTCAAACAGAAACTAGTTGAACCATTTAAAAACAGTATAAAACTGCCTCTTCTTTTCCCAAACGTTTAATAAACTTTAAACCGTTAAGACCTACTTGAAATGTCTGAAACCAGATGGAAATGGCTTAATCGAGTTCCAAACTGTTAGAAACTAGTTGAACCGCATGTAAACAGTTTGAAACTGCCGAATCTTGTTCCAAACTTTTAAAATGCTTTAAACTGTCAAGAACTCCTCCAAATGGCTAAAACCAGATGGAAATGTCTTAAACTTGTTCCAAACTGTTAGAAACTAGTTGAACCATCTGAAAAAAGTTAGAAGCTGCCTAATGTTGTTCCAAACGTTCAAATCACATTAAACTGTTAAGACCTACTTGAAACCGTATGAACCATCTGAAAACAGAAACTGCCTCTTCTTTTTCCAAACTTTTAAGCTGCTTTAAACTGTCAAGAACTACTCCAATTCGCTAAAACCAGATGGAAATGTCTTAAACTTGTTCCAAACTGTTAGAAACTAGTTGAACCGTATGAAAACAGGTTGAAACTGCCTAATGTTGTTCCAAACGTTCAAATCACATTAAACTGTTAAGACCTACTTGAAATGGCTGAAACAAGAAATGGCTTAAACTTGTTTCAAACAGTTACAAACTAGTTGAACCATCTAAAAACAGTATAAAACTGCCTCTTCTTCTTCCAAACGTACAAATCCCTTTAAACTGTTAAGAACTACTTGAAATGGCTGAAACCAGATAGAAACGGCTTAAACTTGTTTCAAACAGAAACTAGTTGAACCATTTAAAAACAGTATAAAACTGCCTCTTCTTTTCCCAAACGTTTAATAAACTTTAAACCGTTAAGACCTACTTGAAATGTCTGAAACCAGATGGAAATGGCTTAATCGAGTTCCAAACTGTTAGAAACTAGTTGAACCGCATGTAAACAGTTTGAAACTGCCGAATCTTGTTCCAAACTTTTAAAATGCTTTAAACTGTCAAGAACTCCTCCAAATGGCTAAAACCAGATGGAAATGTCTTAAACTTGTTCCAAACTGTTAGAAACTAGTTGAACCATCTGAAAAAAGTTAGAAGCTGCCTAATGTTGTTCCAAACGTTCAAATCACATTAAACTGTTAAGACCTACTTGAAACCGTATGAACCATCTGAAAACAGAAACTGCCTCTTCTTTTTCCAAACTTTTAAGCTGCTTTAAACTGTCAAGAACTACTCCAATTCGCTAAAACCAGATGGAAATGTCTTAAACTTGTTCCAAACTGTTAGAAACTAGTTGAACCGTATGAAAACAGGTTGAAACTGCCTAATGTTGTTCCAAACGTTCAAATCACATTAAACTGTTAAGACCTACTTGAAATGGCTGAAACAAGAAATGGCTTAAACTTGTTTCAAACAGTTACAAACTAGTTGAACCATCTAAAAACAGTATAAAACTGCCTCTTCTTCTTCCAAACGTACAAATCCCTTTAAACTGTTAAGAACTACTTGAAATGGCTGAAACCAGATAGAAACGGCTTAAACTTGTTTCAAACAGAAACTAGTTGAACCATTTAAAAACAGTATAAAACTGCCTCTTCTTTTCCCAAACGTTTAATAAACTTTAAACCGTTAAGACCTACTTGAAATGTCTGAAACCAGATGGAAATGGCTTAATCGAGTTCCAAACTGTTAGAAACTAGTTGAACCGCATGTAAACAGTTTGAAACTGCCGAATCTTGTTCCAAACTTTTAAAATGCTTTAAACTGTCAAGAACTCCTCCAAATGGCTAAAACCAGATGGAAATGTCTTAAACTTGTTCCAAACTGTTAGAAACTAGTTGAACCATCTGAAAAAAGTTAGAAGCTGCCTAATGTTGTTCCAAACGTTCAAATCACATTAAACTGTTAAGACCTACTTGAAACCGTATGAACCATCTGAAAACAGAAACTGCCTCTTCTTTTTCCAAACTTTTAAGCTGCTTTAAACTGTCAAGAACTACTCCAATTCGCTAAAACCAGATGGAAATGTCTTAAACTTGTTCCAAACTGTTAGAAACTAGTTGAACCGTATGAAAACAGGTTGAAACTGCCTAATGTTGTTCCAAACGTTCAAATCACATTAAACTGTTAAGACCTACTTGAAATGGCTGAAACAAGAAATGGCTTAAACTTGTTTCAAACAGTTACAAACTAGTTGAACCATCTAAAAACAGTATAAAACTGCCTCTTCTTCTTCCAAACGTACAAATCCCTTTAAACTGTTAAGAACTACTTGAAATGGCTGAAACCAGATAGAAACGGCTTAAACTTGTTTCAAACAGAAACTAGTTGAACCATTTAAAAACAGTATAAAACTGCCTCTTCTTTTCCCAAACGTTTAATAAACTTTAAACCGTTAAGACCTACTTGAAATGTCTGAAACCAGATGGAAATGGCTTAATCGAGTTCCAAACTGTTAGAAACTAGTTGAACCGCATGTAAACAGTTTGAAACTGCCGAATCTTGTTCCAAACTTTTAAAATGCTTTAAACTGTCAAGAACTCCTCCAAATGGCTAAAACCAGATGGAAATGTCTTAAACTTGTTCCAAACTGTTAGAAACTAGTTGAACCATCTGAAAAAAGTTAGAAGCTGCCTAATGTTGTTCCAAACGTTCAAATCACATTAAACTGTTAAGACCTACTTGAAACCGTATGAACCATCTGAAAACAGAAACTGCCTCTTCTTTTTCCAAACTTTTAAGCTGCTTTAAACTGTCAAGAACTACTCCAATTCGCTAAAACCAGATGGAAATGTCTTAAACTTGTTCCAAACTGTTAGAAACTAGTTGAACCGTATGAAAACAGGTTGAAACTGCCTAATGTTGTTCCAAACGTTCAAATCACATTAAACTGTTAAGACCTACTTGAAATGGCTGAAACAAGAAATGGCTTAAACTTGTTTCAAACAGTTACAAACTAGTTGAACCATCTAAAAACAGTATAAAACTGCCTCTTCTTCTTCCAAACGTACAAATCCCTTTAAACTGTTAAGAACTACTTGAAATGGCTGAAACCAGATAGAAACGGCTTAAACTTGTTTCAAACAGAAACTAGTTGAACCATTTAAAAACAGTATAAAACTGCCTCTTCTTTTCCCAAACGTTTAATAAACTTTAAACCGTTAAGACCTACTTGAAATGTCTGAAACCAGATGGAAATGGCTTAATCGAGTTCCAAACTGTTAGAAACTAGTTGAACCGCATGTAAACAGTTTGAAACTGCCGAATCTTGTTCCAAACTTTTAAAATGCTTTAAACTGTCAAGAACTCCTCCAAATGGCTAAAACCAGATGGAAATGTCTTAAACTTGTTCCAAACTGTTAGAAACTAGTTGAACCATCTGAAAAAAGTTAGAAGCTGCCTAATGTTGTTCCAAACGTTCAAATCACATTAAACTGTTAAGACCTACTTGAAACCGTATGAACCATCTGAAAACAGAAACTGCCTCTTCTTTTTCCAAACTTTTAAGCTGCTTTAAACTGTCAAGAACTACTCCAATTCGCTAAAACCAGATGGAAATGTCTTAAACTTGTTCCAAACTGTTAGAAACTAGTTGAACCGTATGAAAACAGGTTGAAACTGCCTAATGTTGTTCCAAACGTTCAAATCACATTAAACTGTTAAGACCTACTTGAAATGGCTGAAACAAGAAATGGCTTAAACTTGTTTCAAACAGTTACAAACTAGTTGAACCATCTAAAAACAGTATAAAACTGCCTCTTCTTCTTCCAAACGTACAAATCCCTTTAAACTGTTAAGAACTACTTGAAATGGCTGAAACCAGATAGAAACGGCTTAAACTTGTTTCAAACAGAAACTAGTTGAACCATTTAAAAACAGTATAAAACTGCCTCTTCTTTTCCCAAACGTTTAATAAACTTTAAACCGTTAAGACCTACTTGAAATGTCTGAAACCAGATGGAAATGGCTTAATCGAGTTCCAAACTGTTAGAAACTAGTTGAACCGCATGTAAACAGTTTGAAACTGCCGAATCTTGTTCCAAACTTTTAAGCTGTTTTAAACTGTCAAGAACTACTCCAAATGGGTAAAACCAGATGGAAATGTCTTAAAAATGTTCCAAACTGTTAGAAACTAGTTGAACCGTATGAAAACAGGTTGAAACTGCCTAATGTTCCAAACGTTCAAATCACATTAAACTGTTAAGACCTACTTGAAATGGCTGAAACAAGAAATGGCTTAAACTTGTTTCAAACAGTTACAAACTAGTTGAAACATCTAAAAACAGTATAAAACTGCCTCTTCTTCCACACTTTTAAAATGCTTTAAACTGTCAAGAACTACTCCAAATGGCTAAAACCAGATGGAAATGTCTTAAACTTGTTCCAAACAGAAACTAGTTGAACCGTATGAGAACAGGTTGAAACTGCCTAATGTTCCAAACGTTCAAATCACATTAAACTGTTAAGACCTACTTGAAATGGCTGAAACCAGATAGAAACGGCTTAAACTTGTTTCAAACAGAAACTAGTTGAACCATCTAAAAACAGTATAAAACTGCCTCTTCTTTTTCCAAACGTTTAATAAACTTTAAACCGTTAAGACCTACTTGAAATGTCTGAAACCAGATGGCAATGGCTTAATCGAGTTCCAAACTGTTAGAAACTCGTTGAACCGCAGGTAAACAGTTTGAAACTGCCTAATCTTTTTCCAAACTTTTAAGCTGCTTTAACCTGTCAAGAACTACTCCAAATGGCTAAAACCAGATGGAAATGTCTTTAAAATGTTTCAAACAGTTACAAAGTAGTTGAACCATCTAAAAACAGTATAAAACGGCCTCTTCTTCTTCCTAACGTACAAATCCCTTTAAACTGTTAAGAACTACTTGAAATGGCTGAAACCAGATAGAAACAGCTTAAACTTGTTTCAAACAGAAACTAGTTGAACCATTTAAAAACAGTATAAAACTGCCTCTTCTTTTTCCAAACGTTTAATAAACTTTAAACCGTTAAGACCTACTTGAAATGTCTGAAACCAGATGGCAATGGCTTAATCGAGTTCCAAACTGTTAGAAACTCGTTGAACCGCAGGTAAACAGTTTGAAACTGCCTAATCTTTTTCCAAACTTTTAAGCTGCTTTAACCTGTCAAGAACTACTCCAAATGGCTAAAACCAGATGGAAATGTCTTTAAAATGTTTCAAACAGTTACAAAGTAGTTGAACCATCTAAAAACAGTATAAAACGGCCTCTTCTTCTTCCTAACGTACAAATCCCTTTAAACTGTTAAGAACTACTTGAAATGGCTGAAACCAGATAGAAACAGCTTAAACTTGTTTCAAACAGAAACTAGTTGAACCATTTAAAAACAGTATAAAACTGCCTCTTCTTTTTCCAAACGTTTAATAAACTTTAAACCGTTAAGACCTACTTGAAATGTCTGAAACCAGATGGCAATGGCTTAATCGAGTTCCAAACTGTTAGAAACTCGTTGAACCGCAGGTAAACAGTTTGAAACTGCCTAATCTTTTTCCAAACTTTTAAAATGCTTTAAACTGTCAAGAACTACTCCAAATGGCTAAAACCAGATGGAAATGTCTTAAAAATGTTCAACACTGTTAGAAACTAGTTGAACCGTATGAAAACAGGTTGAAACTGCCTAATGTTCCAAACGTTCAAATCACATTAAACTGTTAAGAACTACTTGAAATGGCTGAAACCAGATTGAAACGGCTTAAACTTGTTTCAAACAGAAACTAGTTGAACCATCTAAAAACAGTATAAAACTGCCTCTTCTTTTTCCAAACGTTTAAAAAACTTTAAACCGTTAAGACCTACTTGAAATGTCTGAAACCAGATGGAAATGGCTTAATCGAGTTCCAAACTGTTAGGAACTAATTGAACCGTATGAAAACAGGTTGAAACTGCCTAATGTTGTTCCAAACGTTCAAATCACATTAAACTGTTAAGACCTACTTGAACTGGCTGAAACAAGAAATGGCTTAAACTTGTTTCAAACAGTTACAAACTAGTTGAACCATCTAAAAACAGTATAAAACTGCCTCTTCTTTTCCCAAACGTTTAATAAACTTTAAACCGTTAAGACCTACTTGAAATGTCTGAAACCAGATGGAAATGGCTTAATCGAGTTCCAAACTGTTAGAAACTAGTTGAACCGCATGTAAACAGTTTGAAACTGCCGAATCTTGTTCCAAACTTTTAAAATGCTTTAAACTCTCAAGAACTACTCCAAATGGCTAAAACCAGATGGAAATGTCTTAAAAATGTTCCAAACTGTTAGAAACTAGTTGAACCATCTGAAAAAAGTTAGAAGCTGCCTAATGTTGTTCCAAACGTTCAAATCACATTAAACTGTTAAGACCTACTTGAAACCGTATGAACCATCTGAAAACAGAAACTGCCTCTTCTTTTTCCAAACTTTTAAGCTGCTTTAAACTGTCAAGAACTACTCCAATTCGCTAAAACCAGATGGAAATGTCTTAAACTTGTTCCAAACTGTTAGAAACTAGTTGAACCGTATGAAAACAGGTTGAAACTGCCTAATGTTGTTCCAAACGTTCAAATCACATTAAACTGTTAAGACCTACTTGAACTGGCTGAAACAAGAAATGGCTTAAACTTGTTTCAAACAGTTACAAACTAGTTGAACCATCTAAAAACAGTATAAAACTGCCTCTTCTTTTCCCAAACGTTTAATAAACTTTAAACCGTTAAGACCTACTTGAAATGTCTGAAACCAGATGGAAATGGCTTAATCGAGTTCCAAACTGTTAGAAACTAGTTGAACCGCATGTAAACAGTTTGAAACTGCCGAATCTTGTTCCAAACTTTTAAAATGCTTTAAACTCTCAAGAACTACTCCAAATGGCTAAAACCAGATGGAAATGTCTTAAAAATGTTTCAAACAATTACAAACTAGTTGAACCATCTAAAAAACAGTATAAAACTGCCTCTTCTTCTTCCAAACGTACAAATCCCTTTAAACTGTTAAGACCTACTTGAAATGGCTGAAACCAGATAGAAACAGCTTAAACTTGTTACAAACAGAAACTAGTTGAACCATCTAAAAACAGTTTGAAACTGCCTCTTATTTTTCCAAACGTTTAAAAAACTTTAAACCGTTAAGACCTACTTGAAATGTCTGAAACCAGATGGAAATGGCTTAATCGAGTTCCAAACTGTTAGAAACTAGTTGAACCTTCTGAAAACATGTAGAAACTGCCTAATGTTCCAAACGTTTAAAAAACTTTAAACCGTTAAGACCTACTTGAAATGTCTGAAACCAGATGGAAATGGCTTAATCGAGTTCCAAACTGTTAGAAACTAGTTGAACCTTCTGAAAAAAGTTTGAAACTGCCGAATCTTGTTCCAAACTTTTAAGCTGCTTTAAACTGTCAAGAACTCCTCCAAATGGCTAAAACCAGATGGAAATGTCTTAAAAATGTTCCAAACTGTTAGAAACTAGTTGAACCGCATGTAAACAGGTTGAAACTGCCTAATGTTCAAACGTTCAAATCACATTAAACTGTTAAGTCCTACTTGAAATGGCTGAAACAAGAAATGGCTTAAACTTGTTTCAAACAATTACAAACTAGTTGAACCATCTAAAAAACAGTATAAAACTGCCTCTTCTTCTTCCAAACGTACAAATCCCTTTAAACTGTTAAGACCTACTTGAAATGGCTGAAACCAGATAGAAACGGCTTAAACTTGTTTCAAACAGAAACTAGTTGAACCATCTAAAAACAGTTTGAAACTGCCTCTTATTTTTCCAAACGTTTAAAAAACTTTAAACCGTTAAGACCTACTTGAAATGTCTGAAACCAGATGGAAATGGCTTAATCGAGTTCCAAACTGTTAGAAACTAGTTGAACCTTCTGAAAACATGTAGAAACTGCCTAATCTTGTTCCAAACTTTTAAGCTGCTTTAAACTGTAGAGAACTCCTCCAAATGGCTAAAACCAGATGGAAATGTCTTAAACTTGTTCCAAACTGTTAGAAACTAGTTGAACCGCATGTAAACAGTTTGAAACCGCCCAATCTTGTTCCAAACTTTTAAAATGCTTTGACAGTTCAAGAACTACTCCAAATCGCTAAAACCAGATGGAAATATCTTAAAAATGTTCCAATCTGTTAGAAACTAGTTGAACCGTATGAAAACAGATTGAAACTGCCTAATGTTCCAAACGTTCAAATCACATTAAACTGTTAAGAACTACTTGAAATGGCTGAAACCAGATTGAAACGGCTTAAACTTGTTTCAAACAGAAACTAGTTGAACCATCTAAAAACAGTATAAAACTGCCTCTTCTTTTTCCAAACGTTTAATAAACTTTAAACCATTAAGACCCACTTGAAATGTCTGAAACCAGATGGAAATGGCTTAATCGAGTTCCAAACTGTTAGAAACTAGTTGAACCGCATGTCAACAGTATAAAACTGCAAAATCTTTTTCCAAACTTTTAAAGTGCTTTAAACTGTCAAGAACTATTCCAAATGGCTAAAACCAGATGGAAATATCTTAAAAATGTTTCAAACAATTACAAACTAGTTGAACCATCTAAAAACAGTATAAATCTGCCTGTTCTTTTTCCAAACGTTTAATAAACTTTAAACCATTAAGACCCACTTGAAATGTCTGAAACCAGATGGAAATGGCTTAATCGAGTTCCAAACTGTTAGAAACTAGTTGAACCGCATGTAAACAGTTTGAAACTGCCGAATCTTGTTCCAAACTTTTAAAATGCTTTAAACTGTCAAGAACTCCTCCAAATGGCTAAAACCAGATGGAAATGTCTTAAACTTGTTCCAAACTGTTAGAAACTAGTTGAACCATCTGAAAAAAGTTAGAAGCTGCCTAATGTTGTTCCAAACGTTCAAATCACATTAAACTGTTAAGACCTACTTGAAACCGTATGAACCATCTGAAAACAGAAACTGCCTCTTCTTTTTCCAAACTTTTAAGCTGCTTTAAACTGTCAAGAACTACTCCAATTCGCTAAAACCAGATGGAAATGTCTTAAACTTGTTCCAAACTGTTAGAAACTAGTTGAACCGTATGAAAACAGGTTGAAACTGCCTAATGTTGTTCCAAACGTTCAAATCACATTAAACTGTTAAGACCTACTTGAAATGGCTGAAACAAGAAATGGCTTAAACTTGTTTCAAACAGTTACAAACTAGTTGAACCATCTAAAAACAGTATAAAACTGCCTCTTCTTCTTCCAAACGTACAAATCCCTTTAAACTGTTAAGAACTACTTGAAATGGCTGAAACCAGATAGAAACGGCTTAAACTTGTTTCAAACAGAAACTAGTTGAACCATTTAAAAACAGTATAAAACTGCCTCTTCTTTTCCCAAACGTTTAATAAACTTTAAACCGTTAAGACCTACTTGAAATGTCTGAAACCAGATGGAAATGGCTTAATCGAGTTCCAAACTGTTAGAAACTAGTTGAACCGCATGTAAACAGTTTGAAACTGCCGAATCTTGTTCCAAACTTTTAAAATGCTTTAAACTGTCAAGAACTCCTCCAAATGGCTAAAACCAGATGGAAATGTCTTAAACTTGTTCCAAACTGTTAGAAACTAGTTGAACCATCTGAAAAAAGTTAGAAGCTGCCTAATGTTGTTCCAAACGTTCAAATCACATTAAACTGTTAAGACCTACTTGAAACCGTATGAACCATCTGAAAACAGAAACTGCCTCTTCTTTTTCCAAACTTTTAAGCTGCTTTAAACTGTCAAGAACTACTCCAATTCGCTAAAACCAGATGGAAATGTCTTAAACTTGTTCCAAACTGTTAGAAACTAGTTGAACCGTATGAAAACAGGTTGAAACTGCCTAATGTTGTTCCAAACGTTCAAATCACATTAAACTGTTAAGACCTACTTGAAATGGCTGAAACAAGAAATGGCTTAAACTTGTTTCAAACAGTTACAAACTAGTTGAACCATCTAAAAACAGTATAAAACTGCCTCTTCTTCTTCCAAACGTACAAATCCCTTTAAACTGTTAAGAACTACTTGAAATGGCTGAAACCAGATAGAAACGGCTTAAACTTGTTTCAAACAGAAACTAGTTGAACCATTTAAAAACAGTATAAAACTGCCTCTTCTTTTCCCAAACGTTTAATAAACTTTAAACCGTTAAGACCTACTTGAAATGTCTGAAACCAGATGGAAATGGCTTAATCGAGTTCCAAACTGTTAGAAACTAGTTGAACCGCATGTAAACAGTTTGAAACTGCCGAATCTTGTTCCAAACTTTTAAAATGCTTTAAACTGTCAAGAACTCCTCCAAATGGCTAAAACCAGATGGAAATGTCTTAAACTTGTTCCAAACTGTTAGAAACTAGTTGAACCATCTGAAAAAAGTTAGAAGCTGCCTAATGTTGTTCCAAACGTTCAAATCACATTAAACTGTTAAGACCTACTTGAAACCGTATGAACCATCTGAAAACAGAAACTGCCTCTTCTTTTTCCAAACTTTTAAGCTGCTTTAAACTGTCAAGAACTACTCCAATTCGCTAAAACCAGATGGAAATGTCTTAAACTTGTTCCAAACTGTTAGAAACTAGTTGAACCGTATGAAAACAGGTTGAAACTGCCTAATGTTGTTCCAAACGTTCAAATCACATTAAACTGTTAAGACCTACTTGAAATGGCTGAAACAAGAAATGGCTTAAACTTGTTTCAAACAGTTACAAACTAGTTGAACCATCTAAAAACAGTATAAAACTGCCTCTTCTTCTTCCAAACGTACAAATCCCTTTAAACTGTTAAGAACTACTTGAAATGGCTGAAACCAGATAGAAACGGCTTAAACTTGTTTCAAACAGAAACTAGTTGAACCATTTAAAAACAGTATAAAACTGCCTCTTCTTTTCCCAAACGTTTAATAAACTTTAAACCGTTAAGACCTACTTGAAATGTCTGAAACCAGATGGAAATGGCTTAATCGAGTTCCAAACTGTTAGAAACTAGTTGAACCGCATGTAAACAGTTTGAAACTGCCGAATCTTGTTCCAAACTTTTAAAATGCTTTAAACTGTCAAGAACTCCTCCAAATGGCTAAAACCAGATGGAAATGTCTTAAACTTGTTCCAAACTGTTAGAAACTAGTTGAACCATCTGAAAAAAGTTAGAAGCTGCCTAATGTTGTTCCAAACGTTCAAATCACATTAAACTGTTAAGACCTACTTGAAACCGTATGAACCATCTGAAAACAGAAACTGCCTCTTCTTTTTCCAAACTTTTAAGCTGCTTTAAACTGTCAAGAACTACTCCAATTCGCTAAAACCAGATGGAAATGTCTTAAACTTGTTCCAAACTGTTAGAAACTAGTTGAACCGTATGAAAACAGGTTGAAACTGCCTAATGTTGTTCCAAACGTTCAAATCACATTAAACTGTTAAGACCTACTTGAAATGGCTGAAACAAGAAATGGCTTAAACTTGTTTCAAACAGTTACAAACTAGTTGAACCATCTAAAAACAGTATAAAACTGCCTCTTCTTCTTCCAAACGTACAAATCCCTTTAAACTGTTAAGAACTACTTGAAATGGCTGAAACCAGATAGAAACGGCTTAAACTTGTTTCAAACAGAAACTAGTTGAACCATTTAAAAACAGTATAAAACTGCCTCTTCTTTTCCCAAACGTTTAATAAACTTTAAACCGTTAAGACCTACTTGAAATGTCTGAAACCAGATGGAAATGGCTTAATCGAGTTCCAAACTGTTAGAAACTAGTTGAACCGCATGTAAACAGTTTGAAACTGCCGAATCTTGTTCCAAACTTTTAAAATGCTTTAAACTGTCAAGAACTCCTCCAAATGGCTAAAACCAGATGGAAATGTCTTAAACTTGTTCCAAACTGTTAGAAACTAGTTGAACCGTATGAAAACAGGTTGAAACTGCCTAATGTTGTTCCAAACGTTCAAATCACATTAAACTGTTAAGACCTACTTGAAATGGCTGAAACAAGAAATGGCTTAAACTTGTTTCAAACAGTTACAAACTAGTTGAACCATCTAAAAACAGTATAAAACTGCCTCTTCTTCTTCCAAACGTACAAATCCCTTTAAACTGTTAAGAACTACTTGAAATGGCTGAAACCAGATAGAAACGGCTTAAACTTGTTTCAAACAGAAACTAGTTGAACCATTTAAAAACAGTATAAAACTGCCTCTTCTTTTCCCAAACGTTTAATAAACTTTAAACCGTTAAGACCTACTTGAAATGTCTGAAACCAGATGGAAATGGCTTAATCGAGTTCCAAACTGTTAGAAACTAGTTGAACCGCATGTAAACAGTTTGAAACTGCCGAATCTTGTTCCAAACTTTTAAGCTGTTTTAAACTGTCAAGAACTACTCCAAATGGGTAAAACCAGATGGAAATGTCTTAAAAATGTTCCAAACTGTTAGAAACTAGTTGAACCGTATGAAAACAGGTTGAAACTGCCTAATGTTCCAAACGTTCAAATCACATTAAACTGTTAAGACCTACTTGAAATGGCTGAAACAAGAAATGGCTTAAACTTGTTTCAAACAGTTACAAACTAGTTGAAACATCTAAAAACAGTATAAAACTGCCTCTTCTTCCACACTTTTAAAATGCTTTAAACTGTCAAGAACTACTCCAAATGGCTAAAACCAGATGGAAATGTCTTAAACTTGTTCCAAACAGAAACTAGTTGAACCGTATGAGAACAGGTTGAAACTGCCTAATCTTGTTCCAAACTTTTAAGCTGCTTTAAACTGTCAAGAACTCCTCCAAATGGCTAAAACCAGATGGAAATGTCTTAAACTTGTTCCAAACTGTTAGATACTAGTTGAACCGCATGTAAACAGTTTGAAACCGCCCAATCTTGTTCCAAACTTTTAAAATGCTTTGACAGTTCAAGAACTACTCCAAATCGCTAAAACCAGATGGAAATATCTTAAAAATGTTCCAATCTGTTAGAAACTAGTTGAACCGTATGAAAACAGATTGAAACTGCCTAATGTTCCTAACGTTCAAATCACATTAAACTGTTAAGAACTACTTGAAATGGCTGAAACCAGATTGAAACGGCTTAAACTTGTTTCAAACAGAAACTAGTTGAACCATCTAAAAACAGTATAAAACTGCCTCTTCTTTTTCCAAACGTTTAAAAAACTTTAAACCGTTAAGACCTACTTGAAATGTCTGAAACCAGATGGAAATGGCTTAATCGAGTTCCAAACTGTTAGGAACTAATTGAACCGTATGAAAACAGGTTGAAACTGCCTAATGTTGTTCCAAACGTTCAAATCACATTAAACTGTTAAGACCTTCTTGAAATGGCTGAAACAAGAAATGGCTTAAACTTGTTTCAAACAGTTACAAACTAGTTGAACCATCTAAAAACAGTATAAAACTGCCTCTTCTTTTTCCTAACGTACAAATCCCTTTAAACTGTTAAGACCTACTTGAAACCGTATGAACCATCTGCAAACAGACACTGCCTCTTCTTTTTCCAAACTTTTAAGCTGCTTTAAACTGTCAAGAACTACTCCAATTCGCTAAAACCAGATGGAAATGTCTTAAACTTGTTCCAAACTGTTAGAAACTAGTTGAACCGTATGAAAACAGGTTGAAACTGCCTAATGTTGTTCCAAACGTTCAAATCACATTAAACTGTTAAGACCTACTTGAAATGGCTGAAACAAGAAATGGCTTAAACTTGTTTCAAACAGTTACAAACTAGTTGAACCATCTAAAAACAGTATAAAACTGCCTCTTCTTCTTCCAAACGTACAAATCCCTTTAAACTGTTAACTACTTGAAATGGCTGAAACCAGATAGAAACGGCTTAAACTTGTTTCAAACAGAAACTAGTTGAACCATTTAAAAACAGTATAAAACTGCCTCTTCTTTTCCCAAACGTTTAATAAACTTTAAACCGTTAAGACCTACTTGAAATGTCTGAAACCAGATGGAAATGGCTTAATCGAGTTCCAAACTGTTAGAAACTAGTTGAACCGCATGTAAACAGTTTGAAAGTGCCAAATCTTGTTCCAAACTTTTAAGCTGTTTTAAACTGTCAAGAACTACTCCAAATGGCTAAAACCAGATGGAAATGTCTTAAAAATGTTCCAAACTGTTAGAAACAAGTTGAACCGTATGAAAACAGGTTGAAACTGCCTAATGTTCCAAACGTTCAAATCACATTAAACTGTTAAGACCTACTTGAAATGGCTGAAACCAGATAGAAACGGCTTAAACTTGTTTCAAACTGAAACTAGTTGAACCATCTAAAAACAGTATAAAACTGCCTCCTTCTTTTTCCAAACGTTTAAAAAACTTTAAACCGTTAAGACCTACTTGGAATGTCTGAAACCAGATGGAAATAGCTTAATCGAGTTCCAAACTGTTAGAAACTAGTTGAACCGCATGTAAACAGTTTGAAACCGCCCAATCTTGTTCCAAACTTTTAAAATGCTTTGACAGTTCAAGAACTACTCCAAATGGCTAAAACCAGATGGAAATATCTTAAAAATGTTCCAATCTGTTAGAAACTAGTTGAACCGTATGAAAACAGATTGAAACTGCCTAATGTTCCAAACGTTCAAATCACATTAAACTGTTAAGACCTACTTGAAATGGCTGAAACCAGATAGAAACGGCTTAAACTTGTTTCAAACAGAAACTAGTTGAACCATCTAAAAACAGTATAAAACTGCCTCTTCTTTTTCCAAACGTTTAATAAACTTTAAACCGTTAAGACCTACTTGAAGTGTCTGAAACCAGATGGCAATGGCTTAATCGAGTTCCAAACTGTTAGAAACTCGTTGAACCGCAGGTAAACAGTTTGAAACTGCCTAATCTTTTTCCAAACTTTTAAGCTGCTTTAACCTGTCAAGAACTACTCCAAATGGCTAAAACCAGATGGAAATGTCTTTAAAATGTTTCAAACAGTTACAAAGTAGTTGAACCATCTAAAAACAGTATAAAACGGCCTCTTCTTCTTCCTAACGTACAAATCCCTTTAAACTGTTAAGAACTACTTGAAATGGCTGAAACCAGATAGAAACAGCTTAAACTTGTTTCAAACAGAAACTAGTTGAACCATTTAAAAACAGTATAAAACTGCCTCTTCTTTTTCCAAACGTTTAATAAACTTTAAACCGTTAAGACCTACTTGAAATGTCTGAAACCAGATGGCAATGGCTTAATCGAGTTCCAAACTGTTAGAAACTCGTTGAACCGCAGGTAAACAGTTTGAAACTGCCTAATCTTTTTCCAAACTTTTAAAATGCTTTAAACTGTCAAGAACTACTCCAAATGGCTAAAACCAGATGGAAATGTCTTAAAAATGTTCAACACTGTTAGAAACTAGTTGAACCGTATGAAAACAGGTTGAAACTGCCTAATGTTCCAAACGTTCAAATCACATTAAACTGTTAAGAACTACTTGAAATGGCTGAAACCAGATTGAAACGGCTTAAACTTGTTTCAAACAGAAACTAGTTGAACCATCTAAAAACAGTATAAAACTGCCTCTTCTTTTTCCAAACGTTTAAAAAACTTTAAACCGTTAAGACCTACTTGAAATGTCTGAAACCAGATGGAAATGGCTTAATCGAGTTCCAAACTGTTAGGAACTAATTGAACCGTATGAAAACAGGTTGAAACTGCCTAATGTTGTTCCAAACGTTCAAATCACATTAAACTGTTAAGACCTACTTGAACTGGCTGAAACAAGAAATGGCTTAAACTTGTTTCAAACAGTTACAAACTAGTTGAACCATCTAAAAACAGTATAAAACTGCCTCTTCTTTTCCCAAACGTTTAATAAACTTTAAACCGTTAAGACCTACTTGAAATGTCTGAAACCAGATGGAAATGGCTTAATCGAGTTCCAAACTGTTAGAAACTAGTTGAACCGCATGTAAACAGTTTGAAACTGCCGAATCTTGTTCCAAACTTTTAAAATGCTTTAAACTCTCAAGAACTACTCCAAATGGCTAAAACCAGATGGAAATGTCTTAAAAATGTTCCAAACTGTTAGAAACTAGTTGAACCATCTGAAAAAAGTTAGAAGCTGCCTAATGTTGTTCCAAACGTTCAAATCACATTAAACTGTTAAGACCTACTTGAAACCGTATGAACCATCTGAAAACAGAAACTGCCTCTTCTTTTTCCAAACTTTTAAGCTGCTTTAAACTGTCAAGAACTACTCCAATTCGCTAAAACCAGATGGAAATGTCTTAAACTTGTTCCAAACTGTTAGAAACTAGTTGAACCGTATGAAAACAGGTTGAAACTGCCTAATGTTGTTCCAAACGTTCAAATCACATTAAACTGTTAAGACCTACTTGAACTGGCTGAAACAAGAAATGGCTTAAACTTGTTTCAAACAGTTACAAACTAGTTGAACCATCTAAAAACAGTATAAAACTGCCTCTTCTTTTCCCAAACGTTTAATAAACTTTAAACCGTTAAGACCTACTTGAAATGTCTGAAACCAGATGGAAATGGCTTAATCGAGTTCCAAACTGTTAGAAACTAGTTGAACCGCATGTAAACAGTTTGAAACTGCCGAATCTTGTTCCAAACTTTTAAAATGCTTTAAACTCTCAAGAACTACTCCAAATGGCTAAAACCAGATGGAAATGTCTTAAAAATGTTTCAAACAATTACAAACTAGTTGAACCATCTAAAAAACAGTATAAAACTGCCTCTTCTTCTTCCAAACGTACAAATCCCTTTAAACTGTTAAGACCTACTTGAAATGGCTGAAACCAGATAGAAACGGCTTAAACTTGTTACAAACAGAAACTAGTTGAACCATCTAAAAACAGTTTGAAACTGCCTCTTATTTTTCCAAACGTTTAAAAAACTTTAAACCGTTAAGACCTACTTGAAATGTCTGAAACCAGATGGAAATGGCTTAATCGAGTTCCAAACTGTTAGAAACTAGTTGAACCTTCTGAAAAAAGTTTGAAACTGCCGAATCTTGTTCCAAACTTTTAAGCTGCTTTAAACTGTCAAGAACTCCTCCAAATGGCTAAAACCAGATGGAAATGTCTTAAAAATGTTCCAAACTGTTAGAAACTAGTTGAACCGCATGTAAACAGGTTGAAACTGCCTAATGTTCAAACGTTCAAATCACATTAAACTGTTAAGTCCTACTTGAAATGGCTGAAACAAGAAATGGCTTAAACTTGTTTCAAACAATTACAAACTACTTGAACCATCTAAAAAACAGTATAAAACTGCCTCTTCTTCTTCCAAACGTACAAATCCCTTTAAACTGTTAAGACCTACTTGAAATGGCTGAAACCAGATAGAAACGGCTTAAACTTGTTTCAAACAGAAACTAGTTGAACCATCTAAAAACAGTTTGAAACTGCCTCTTATTTTTCCAAACGTTTAAAAAACTTTAAACCGTTAAGACCTACTTGAAATGTCTGAAACCAGATGGAAATGGCTTAATCGAGTTCCAAACTGTTAGAAACTAGTTGAACCTTCTGAAAACATGTAGAAACTGCCTAATCTTGTTCCAAACTTTTAAGCTGCTTTAAACTGTAGAGAACTCCTCCAAATGGCTAAAACCAGATGGAAATGTCTTAAACTTGTTCCAAACTGTTAGAAACTAGTTGAACCGCATGTAAACAGTTTGAAACCGCCCAATCTTGTTCCAAACTTTTAAAATGCTTTGACAGTTCAAGAACTACTCCAAATCGCTAAAACCAGATGGAAATATCTTAAAAATGTTCCAATCTGTTAGAAACTAGTTGAACCGTATGAAAACAGATTGAAACTGCCTAATGTTCCAAACGTTCAAATCACATTAAACTGTTAAGAACTACTTGAAATGGCTGAAACCAGATTGAAACGGCTTAAACTTGTTTCAAACAGAAACTAGTTGAACCATCTAAAAACAGTATAAAACTGCCTCTTCTTTTTCCAAACGTTTAAAAAACTTTAAACCGTTAAGACCTACTTGAAATGTCTGAAACTAGAAAGAAACGGCTTAAACATGTTCTGAACAGTTAAAAACTAGTTGAACCTTCTGAAAACATGTAGAAACTGCCTAATCTTGTTCCAAACTTTTAAGCTGCTTTAAACTGTCAAGAACTCCTCCAAATGGCTAAAACCAGATGGAAATGTCTTAAACTTGTTCCAAACTGTTAGAAACTAGTTGAACCGCATGTAAACAGTTTGAAACCGCCCAATCTTGTTCCAAACTTTTAAAATGCTTTAAACTGTCAAGAACTACTCCAAATGGCTAAAACCAGATGGAAATGTCTTAAAAATGTTTCAAACAATTACAAACTAGTTGAACCATCTAAAAACAGTATAAAACTGCCTCTTCTTCTTCCAAACGTACAAATCCCTTTAAACTGTTAAGACCTACTTGAAATGGCTGAAACCAGATAGAAACGGCTTAAACTTGTTTCAAACAGAAACTAGTTGAACCATCTAAAAACAGTTTGAAACTGCCTCTTATTTTTCCAAACGTTTAAAAAACTTTAAACCGTTAAGACCTACTTGAAATGTCTGAAACCAGATGGAAATGGCTTAATCGAGTTCCAAACTGTTAGAAACTAGTTGAACCTTCTGAAAAAAGTTTGAAACTGCCGAATCTTGTTGCAAACTTTTAAAATGCTTTAAACTGTCAAGAACTACTCCAAATGGCTAAAACCAGATGGAAATGTCTTAAAAATGTTCCACACTGTTAGAAACTAGTTGAACCGTATGAAAACAGGTTGAAACTGCCTAATGTTCCAAACGTTCAAATCACATTAAACTGTTAAGACCTACTTGAAATGGCTGAAACAAGATGGATAGGGCTTAAACTTGTTCCAAACTGTTAGAAACTAGTTGAACCGTATGAAAACAGTTTGAAACTGCCTCTTCTTTTTCCAAACTTAGAAATCCCTTTAAACTGTTAAGAACTACTTGAAATGGCTGAAACAAGATGGATACGGCTTAAACTTGTTCCAAACTGTTAGAAACTAGTTGAACCATCTGAAAACAGTTCGAAACTGCCTCTTCTTTTTCCAAACGTTTAAAAAACTTTACAGCGTTAAGACCTACTTGAAATGTCTGAAACCAGAAAGAAACTAGTTGAACCATCTAAAAACAGTATAAAACTGCCTCTTCTTTTTCCAAACGTAGAAATCCCTTTAAACTGTTAAGAAATACTTGAAATGGCTGAAACCAGATAGAAACGGCTTAAACTTTTTTTCAAACAGTTAGAAACTAGTCGAACCATCTGAAAACAGTTAGAAACTGCCTCTTCTTTTTCCAAACATTTAAAATGCTTTAAACTGTCAAGAACTACTCCAAATGGCTAAAATCACGTGGAAATGTCTTAAACTTGTTCCAACCTGTGATAAGCTAGTTGAACCGAATAAAAACAGATTGAAACTGCCTAATGTTGTTCCAAACGTTCAAATCACATTAAACTGTTAAGAACTACTTGAAATGGCTGAAACCAGATAGAAACGGTTTAAACTTGTTTCAAACATAATCTAGTTGAACCATCTAAAAACAGTATAAAACTGCCTCATCTTTTTCCAAACGTTTAAAAAAACTTTAAACCGTTAAGACCTACTTGAAATGTCTGAAACTAGAAAGAAACGGCTTAAACATGTTCTGAACAGGTAAAAACTAGTTGAACCTTCTGAAAACATGTAGAAACTGCCTAATCTTGTTCCAAACTTTTAAGCTGCTTTAAACTGTCAAGAACTCCTCCAAATGGCTAAAACCAGATGGAAATGTCTTAAACTTGTTCCAAACTGTTAGAAACTAGTTGAACCGCATGTAAACAGTTTGAAACCGCCCAATCTTGTTCCAAACTTTTAAAATGCTTTAAACTGTCAAGAACTACTCCAAATGGCTAAAACCAGATGGAAATGTCTTAAAAATGTTTCAAACAATTACAAACTAGTTGAACCATCTAAAAACAGTATAAAACTGCCTCTTCTTCTTCCAAACGTACAAATCCCTTTAAACTGTTAAGACCTACTTGAAATGGCTGAAACCAGATAGAAACGGCTTAAACTTGTTTCAAACAGAAACTAGTTGAACCATCTAAAAACAGTTTGAAACTGCCTCTTATTTTTCCAAACGTTTAAAAAACTTTAAACCGTTAAGACCTACTTGAAATGGCTGAAACCAGATGGAAATGGCTTAATCGAGTTCCAAACTGTTAGAAACTAGTTGAACCTTCTGAAAAAAGTTTGAAACTGCCGAATCTTGTTCCAAACTTTTAAGATGCTTTAAACTGTCAAGAACTCCTCCAAATGGCTAAAACCAGATGGAAATGTCTTAAAAATGTTCCAAACTGTTAGAAACTAGTTGAACCGCATGTAAACAGGTTGAAACTGCCTAATGTTCAAACGTTCAAATCACATTAAACTGTTAAGTCCTACTTGAAATGGCTGAAACAAGAAATGGCTTAAACTTGTTTCAAACAGTTACAAACTAGTTGAACCATCTAAAAACAGTTATAAAACTGCCTCTGCTTTTTCCAAATGTACAAATCCCTTTAAACTGTAAAGAACTACTTGAAATGGCTGAAACCAGATAGAAACGGCTTAAACTTGTTTCAAACAGAAACTAGTTGAACCATCTAAAAACAGTTTGAAACTGTCTCTTATTTTTCAAAACGTTTAAAAAACTTTTAACCGTTAAGACCTATTTGAAATGTCTGACACCAGATGGAAATGGCTTAATCGAGTTCCAAACTGTTAGAAACTAGTTGAACCTTCTGAAAACATGTAGAAACTGCCTAATCTTGTTCCAAACTTTTAAGCTGCTTTAAACTGTCAAGAACTCCTCCAAATGGCTAAAACCAGATGGAAATGTCTTAAACTTGTTCCAAACTGTTAGAAACTAGTTGAACCGCATGTAAACAGTGTGAAACCGCCCAGTCTTGTTCCAAACTTTTAAAATGCTTTAAACTGTCAAGAACTACTCCAAATGGCTAAAACCAGATGGAAATGTCTTAAAAATGTTCCAAACTGTTAGAAACTAGTTGAACCGTATGAAAACAGGTTAAAACTGCCTAATGTTCCAAACGTTAAAATCACATTAAACTCTTAAGAACTACTTGAAATGGCTGAAACCAGATAGAAACGGCTTAAACTTGTTTCAAACAGAAACTAGTTGAACCATCTAAAAACAGTATAAAACTGCCTCTTCTTTTTCCAAACGTTTAAAAAACTTTAAACCGTTAAGACCTACTTGAAATGTCTGAAAACAGATGGAAATGGCTTAATCGAGTTCCAAACTGTTAGAAACTAGTTGAACCGCATGTAAACAGGTTGAAACTGCCTAATGTTCAAACGTTCAAATCACATTAAACTGTTAAGACCTACTTGAAATGGCTGAAACAAGAAATGGCTTAAACTTGTTTCAAACAGTTACAAACTAGTTGAACCATCTAAAAACAGTTATAAAACTGCCTCTTCTTTTTCCAAATGTACAAATCCCTTTAAACTGTAAAGAACTACTTGAAATGGCTGAAACCAGATAGAAACGGCTTAAACTTGTTTCAAACAGAAACTAGTTGAACCATCTAAAAACAGTATAAAACTGCCTCTTCTTTTTCCAAACGTAGAAATCCCTTTAAACTGTTAAGAACTACTTGAAATGGCTGAAACCAGATAGAAACGGCTTAAACTTTTTTTCAAACAGTTAGAAACTAGTCGAACCATCTGAAAACAGTTAGAAACTGCCTCTTCTTTTTCCAAACATTTAAAATGCTTTAAACTGTCAAGAACTACTCCAAATGGCTAAAATCACGTGGAAATGTCTTAAACTTGTTCCAACCTGTGATAAGCTAGTTGAACCGAATAAAAACAGATTGAAACTGCCTAATGTTGTTCCAAACGTTCAAATCACATTAAACTGTTAAGAACTACTTGAAATGGCTGAAACCAGATAGAAACGGCTTAAACTTGTTTCAAACATAATCTAGTTGAACCATCTAAAAACAGTATAAAACTGCCTCTTCTTTTTCCAAACGTTTAAAAAAACTTTAAACCGTTAAGACCTACTTGAAATGTCTGAAACTAGAAAGAAACGGCTTAAACATGTTCTGAACAGGTAAAAACTAGTTGAACCATCTGAAAACATTTAGAAACTGCCTAATCTTGTTCCAAACTTTTAAGCTGCTTTAAACTGTCAAGAACTCCTCCAAATGGCTAAAACCAGATGGAAATATCTTAAACTTGTTCCAAACTGTTAGAAACTAGTTGAACCGCATGTAAACAGTTTGAAACCGCCCAATCTTGTTCCAAACTTTTAAAATGCTTTAAACTGTCAAGAACTACTCCAAATGGCTAAAACCAGATGGAAATGTCTTAAAAATGTTTCAAACAATTACAAACTAGTTGAACCATCTAAAAACAGTATAAAACTGCCTCTTCTTCTTCCAAACGTACAAATCCCTTTAAACTGTTAAGACCTACTTGAAATGGCTGAAACCAGATAGAAACGGCTTAAACTTGTTTCAAACAGAAACTAGTTGAACCATCTAAAAACAGTTTGAAACTGCCTCTTATTTTTCCAAACGTTTAAAAAACTTTAAACCGTTAAGACCTACTTGAAATGTCTGAAACCAGATGGAAATGGCTTAATCGAGTTCCAAACTGTTAGAAACTAGTTGAACCTTCTGAAAAAAGTTTGAAACTGCCGAATCTTGTTCCAAACTTTTAAGCTGCTTTAAACTGTCAAGAACTCCTCCAAATGGCTAAAACCAGATGGAAATGTCTTAAAAATGTTCCAAACTGTTAGAAACTAGTTGAACCGCATGTAAACAGGTTGAAACTGCCTAATGTTCAAACGTTCAAATCACATTAAACTGTTAAGTCGTACTTGAAATGGCTGAAACAAGAAATGGCTTAAACTTGTTTCAAACAGTTACAAACTAGTTGAACCATCTAAAAACAGTTATAAAACTGCCTCTGCTTTTTCCAAATGTACAAATCCCTTTAAACTGTAAAGAACTACTTGAAATGGCTGAAACCAGATAGAAACGGCTTAAACTTGTTTCAAACAGAAACTAGTTGAACCATCTAAAAACAGTTTGAAACTGCCTCTTATTTTTCAAAACGTTTAAAAAACTTTTAACCGTTAAGACCTACTTGAAATGTCTGACACCAGATGGAAATGGCTTAATCGAGTTCCAAACTGTTAGAAACTAGTTGAACCTTCTGAAAACATGTAGAAACTGCCTAATCTTGTTCCAAACTTTTAAGCTGCTTTAAACTGTCAAGAACTCCTCCAAATGGCTAAAACCAGATGGAAATGTCTTAATCTTGTTCCAAACTTTTAAAATGCTTTAAACTGTCAAGAACTACTCCAAATGGCTAAAACCAGATGGAAATGTCTTAAAAATGTTCCACACTGTTAGAAACTAGTTGAACCGTATGAAAACAGGTTGAAACTGCCTAATGTTCCAAACGTTAAAATCACATTAAACTGTTAAGACCTACTTGAAATGGCTGAAACAAGCTGGATAGGGCTTAAACTTGTTCCAAACTGTTAGAAACTAGTTGAACCGTATGAAAACAGTTTGAAACTGCCTCTTCTTTTTCCAAACGTAGAAATCCCTTTAAACTGTTAAGAACTACTTGAAATGGCTGAAACAAGATGGATACGGCTTAAACTTGTTCCAAACTGTTAGAAACTAGTTGAACCATCTGAAAACAGTTAGAAACTGCCTCTTCTTTTTCCAAACGTTTAAAAAACTTTACAGCGTTAAGACTTACTTGAAATGTCTGAAACCAGAAAGAAACTAGTTGAACCATCTAAAAACAGTATAAAACTGCCTTTTCTTTTTCCAAACGTAGAAATCCCTTTAAACTGTTAAGAACTACTTGAAATGGCTGAAACCAGATAGAAACGGCTTAAACTTTTTTTCAAACAATTAGAAACTAGTCGAACCATCTGAAAACAGTTAGAAACTGCCTCTTCTTTTTCCAAACATTTAAAATGCTTTAAACTGTCAAGAACTACTTGAAATGGCTGAAACCAGATAGAAACGGCTTAAACTTGTTTCAAACATAATCTAGTTGAACCATCTAAAAACAGTATAAAACTGCCTCTTCTTTTTCCAAACGTTTAAAAAAACTTTAAACCGTTAAGACCTACTTGAAATGTCTGAAACTAGAAAGAAACGGCTTAAACATGTTCTGAACAGGTAAAAACTAGTTGAACCTTCTGAAAACATGTAGAAACTGCCTTATCTTGTTCCAAACGTTTAAATCGCTTTAAACTGTCAAGAACTACTCCAAATGGCTAAAACCAGATGGAAATGTCTTAAACTTGTTCCAAACTGTTAGAAACTAGTTGAACCTTCTGAAAACATGTAGAAACTGCCTAATCTTGTTCCAAACTTTTAAGCTGCTTTAAACTGTCAAGAACTCCTCCAAATGGCTAAAACCAGATGGAAATGTCTTAAACTTGTTCCAAACTGTTAGAAACTAGTTGAACCGCATGTAAACAGTGTGAAACCGCCCAGTCTTGTTCCAAACTTTTAAAATGCTTTAAACTGTCAAGAACTACTCCAAATGGCTAAAACCAGATGGAAATGTCTTAAAAATGTCCCAAACTGTTAGAAACTAGTTGAACCGTATGAAAACAGGTTGAAACTGCCTAATGTTCCAAACGTTAAAATCACATTAAACTGTTAAGACCTACTTGAAATGGCTGAAACAAGCTGGATAGGGCTTAAACTTGTTCCAAACTGTTAGAAACTAGTTGAACCGTATGAAAACAGTTTGAAACTGCCTCTTCTTTTTCCAAACGTAGAAATCCCTTTAAACTGTTAAGAACTACTTGAAATGGCTGAAACAAGATGGATACGGCTTAAACTTGTTCCAAACTGTTAGAAACTAGTTGAACCATCTGAAAACAGTTAGAAACTGCCTCTTCTTTTTCCAAACGTTTAAAAAACTTTACAGCGTTAAGACCTACTTGAAATGTCTGAAACCAGAAAGAAACTAGTTGAACCATCTAAAAACAGTATAAAACTGCCTTTTCTTTTTCCAAACGTAGAAATCCCTTTAAACTGTTAAGAACTACTTGAAATGGCTGAAACCAGATAGAAACGGCTTAAACTTTTTTTCAAACAGTTAGAAACTAGTTGAACCATCTGAAAACAGTTAGAAACTGCCTCTTCTTTTTCCAAACGTTTAAAAAACTTTACAGCGTTAAGACCTACTTGAAATGTCTGAAACCAGAAAGAAACTAGTTGAACCATCTAAAAACAGTATAAAACTGCCTTTTCTTTTTCCAAACGTAGAAATCCCTTTAAACTGTCAAGAACTACTTGAAATGGCTGAAACCAGATAGAAACGGCTTAAACTTTTTTTCAAACAGTTAGAAACTAGTCGAACCATCTGAAAACAGTTAGAAACTGCCTCTTCTTTTTCCAAACATTTAAAATGCTTTAAACTGTCAAGAACTACTCCAAATGGCTAAAATCACGTGGAAATGTCTTAAACTTGTTCCAACCTGTGATAAGCTAGTTGAACCGAATAAAAACAGATTGAAACTGCCTAATGTTGTTCCAAACGTTCAAATCACATTAAACTGTTAAGAACTACTTGAAATGGCTGAAACCAGATAGAAACGGCTTAAACTTGTTTCAAACATAATCTAGTTGAACCATCTAAAAACAGTATAAAACTGCCTTATCTTGTTCCAAACGTTTAAATCGCTTTAAACTGTCAAGAACTACTCCAAATGGCTAAAACCAGATGGAAATGTCTTAAACTTGTTCCAAACTGTTAGAAACTAGTTGAACCTTCTGAAAACATGTAGAAACTGCCTAATCTTGTTCCAAACTTTTAAGCTGCTTTAAACTGTCAAGAACTCCTCCAAATGGCTAAAACCAGATGGAAATGTCTTAAACTTGTTCCACAACTGTTAGAAACTAGTTGAACCGCATGTAAACAGTTTGAAACCGCCCAATATTGTTCCAAACTTTTAAAATGCTTTAAACTGTCAAGAACTACTCCAAATGGCTAAAACCAGATGGAAATGTCTTAAAAATGTTTCAAACAATTACAAACTAGTTGAACCATCCAAACTGTTAGAAACTAGTTGAACCGCATGTAAACAGGTTGAAACTGCCTAATGTTCAAACGTTCAAATCACATTAAACTGTTAAGTCCTACTTGAAATGGCTGAAACAAGAAATGGCTTAAACTTGTTTCAAACAGTTACAAACTAGTTGAACCATCTAAAAACAGTTATAAAACTGCCTCTGCTTTTTCCAAATGTACAAATCCCTTTAAACTGTAAAGAACTACTTGAAATGGCTGAAACCAGATAGAAACGGCTTAAACTTGTTTCAAACAGAAACTAGTTGAACCATCTAAAAACAGTTTGAAACTGCCTCTTATTTTTCAAAACGTTTAAAAAAACTTTAAACCGTTAAGACCTACTTGAAATGTCTGAAACTAGAAAGAAACGGCTTAAACATGTTCTGAACAGGTAAAAACTAGTTGAACCTTCTGAAAACATGTAGAAACTGCCTTATCTTGTTCCAAACGTTTAAATCGCTTTAAACTGTCAAGAACTACTCCAAATGGCTAAAACCAGATGGAAATGTCTTAAACTTGTTCCAAACTGTTAGAAACTAGTTGAACCGCATGTAAACAGTTTGAAACCGCCCAATCTTGTTCCAAACTTTTAAGCTGCTTTAAACTGTCAAGAACTCCTCCAAATGGCTAAAACCAGATGGAAATGTCTTAAACTTGTTCCAAACTGTTAGATACTAGTTGAACCGTATGAAAACAGGTTGAAACTGCCTAATGTTCCAAACGTTCAAATCACATTAAACTGTCAAGACCTACTTGAAATGGCTGAAACCAGATAGAAACGGCTTAAACTTGTTTCAAACAGAAACTAGTTGAACCATCTAAAAACAGTATAAAACTGCCTCTTCTTTTTCCAAACGTTTAAAAAACTTTAAACTGTTAAGACCTACTTGAAATGTCTGAAACCAGATGGAAATGGCTTAATCGAATTCCAAACTGTTAGAAACTAGTTGAACCTTCTGAAAACATGTAGAAACTGCCTAATCTTGTTCCAAACTTTTAAGCTGCTTTAAACTGTCAAGAACTACTCCAAATGGCTAAAACAATCAGTTTTATCATGTTCCAAACTGTTGGAAACTGAACAATCTGAAAACAGATTGCCTGAAATGGAAAAGTGGCCATAAATGGGTCACACTAATCTATGAGGATTTTTTTTTTTATTCACATAAAATATTCAGTCTGTCCTGGAGTATGTAGATTCTTTAAGAACCCTGTGTTCCGCTCAAAACAGCACCCATCCAAACGTGTTACTAAAATAAGTCTAGAGAGAAATTAAAGTCATGCAACATTTTATGGTTTAGTGGTATCCCTCGGCAATAGGCAAGATGTCTCATAAAACAGTACCAAGATAGATTCAATTTCTGATTTAAATCCAAGAAGTCTCCTAAAAAGCCACCTAACTCTTTTTATAGACCCTGTACAAGATTGAAAACAAAGGAAAATATTTTCTTTTCTTTCTGAATTGCTTACTCTCATGCATCTATCTTGTGCTCCAAACAGAGGTAAATCTCACACTGAGCTGCATGTTTTCATGGAAACTAGAGTGTTTCTAGTATTGTTTCATACAAGTTAGAGGTCTATTGTTACCTCAGTTAAATATATATATTTTTTTATCATTGGGAAAAGAAAGTATGTATAAAATATTCTAAATTGTTGTAGAATTGTTTTTAAACAGTTGTTAAAACAATTGTAAAAAAAAAACCCAAAAAAAATGCATGAATTTATGTTGGTTTGTTCCTTTCACAATCACAATGACATGTTTGCCATTTAATTAATGACTGTTTAAACAAAGCATTTTTGATATATAAATTGATATACTTTGTATTTGTCAAATATTGGATTATAAGTAAAAAGATCAACACAATCAATAAAAATGACCCAAAAAAGCTTATAATGGATTATTTTTACTTACTTGAAAATAAAATTACATTTTTAAACAAAAATATCAATTTTAAAACTGTGAAGAAAAAAATCCAGATTAAATTTATTTTTTCATTAGATTCCCCAGCCCTAGTAGCTATGTTGTCGGGGGCTTCATGCCCTTGGTAGGGTCACCTATGGCAAATAAGTTTCTAGGGATGGGACCAGACTTAGTGTGGCTCAAAGGCCCCTATGATGATGACAACCATTGGCATAAATGTTCCCTTGCCCAGGTCACCAGGGTCCCTCTTTGAAGCCAGGGCTGAGAGTAGGGCCCATTTGGGCTCAGCCCACAAAAGGTTACATGGGTTCCACCTCCCATGGGCTCACCACCTGTAGGAGGGGCCATAGGGATAAGGTACAATGTGAGTTGAGTGGCTGCAAGAAGTTGGGAACCTGGTGGTCTGATCCTCGGCTGCAGAAGCTGACTTTTGCAACATGGAACTTCCCTTATCGGGCGGGGAAGGAGCCTGAGCTTGTGTGCGACGTTGCGCTGTTCTGGCTAGATATAATTGGACTTACCTCAGTGCATGGCTTGGGCTCTGGAACCGGCTTGAGAAGGGTTGGACATTCTTCTTCTCTGGAGTTGCACCCGGTGAGAGGCGCTGACCCCATTTTTATAGTTGGGGTTTATCCCAGTGGATGAAAGGGTACCTTCCCTCTGCCTTCGGGTTGGTGGGACTGGTCCTGATGGTTGTTTGTGCTCATGTACCAAACAGTACCCACCTTTACTGGAGTCCTTGGAGGGAGTTTTGGAGGAGGCTCCCTCCTTTGTTCTGCTGGGGGACTTCAATACCCACGCTGGGGTCACACAGGAGGCTAAACATCTCTCCCTTCTTAACTTCTTTGGACAAATATATCACTTTGGCAGGATCTGAAAACAATTGTCATTTGCATGAATTGTTCCAGTGGTTATATTAAATATAATCACATTACGCAATACACTGCCATTAAAAAGTAATTTTCTAATTACATTAAAGGTGGTGTGTGACAGAATAAAAGGATATCCAGTCATAACAAAATGAAATATATTAATAAACACAGCTTTACTCAATTCAGTTCAATTCAATTTTATTTATATAGCATCAAATCAAATCACGGCAATCCCATCTCAAGACGCTTTACAGACAGAGAAAAAAAAAAACATAATGAAAGCCAATTCATAATAGCCCATATAAGAAAACCAACAGCTTTATTTCACTGTAGTGAAATAACTTTTTAAAAGGTTTTTTAGTCTCTAAGGATGACGTATTTAAAACTACTTTCCATGGGTTCACATGGCAGTTGATATATTTGTGCCACTTTTTTTACTAGTGTTTCTAAATGAACAACTCAGTGTGTCACGCGATAACCTTCTGAGCTTTAAAACTGCAGCACCTGTTTTTTTTGTTTTTTTTTTTTTTTTATAGTTGCTAGAGCAGCCTCTAGGATAAGTTTAAAAATGTTTTCATATAAAGATGGTCATATAAAGGTTCGTTAAGTGTAAATGAAAAATAGGAGGGGGGGGGGGGGGGGGGGGGGGGGGGGGCGTGCTTCTCTTTCAAACTCCTAAGTCACAGATGTCATTCATCAACCCATCACACAGCAGTATATCCCTCCGAGTCCATCCAGCATTCAACGCCAGATCGTACAACGAACTAGTGAGAATCCAGTCTGATCCCATTGCCATCCTCAATCTTTTGGAACAAACTCTTCAACCACTCCTGTGCCACACCCAGATCCACCTGCACTCCCAAACATCCATTCACCTGTCTGCCTGCCTGCAATTCTATCAGATCCCTGGACCACCGCTTTCTCTGTAATAAAGTTTGTGTTTCTGCGCTACATTCCCTAACCTGCTCTTTGGGTCCGAAACACTTGATGTGTGACACTCACTGAACACACTTTGGTGTTTCATTACTGTGTTGTGGAGAGGGTGTGAAGAATCCGCCATCATCTTCATCAGCTTGTGCAGCATTCTTCTTTGGACAATCAGCTCCAGCGGCTCCAGAGTTACTCCAAGCACAGAAGCAGCTTTCTTGATCAGTTTGTTGATTCTCTTCAAGTCTCTGGTTCTGATGCTACTACCCCAGCAGATGCTGCAAAGCTGACTGCACTCTCCACAACAGACCTATAGAAGATATGCAACATCTTGGTGCAGACGTTAAAAGATCTCAGCTTCCTTAAGAAGTACAGTCTGCTCTGACCTTTCTTGTAGATGTAGTCAGTGTTGCATTTCCAGTCCAGTTTGTTGTCCAGCTGAACTCCAAGATACTTGTATTCCTCCACCACCTCCACCTCCTCTCCCAGGATGGAAACAGTGCTTTGTTTATTATTGTTCCTCCTGAAGTCAACAATCATCTCTTTTGTTTAGCTGGTATTTAATAGGAGATGATTGTCACTGTACCATTTAACAAACTCACTAACCAGTTCTCTGTACTCTGCTTTTTGTCCATCACTGATACTGATACACACTGATGCGGATATACACATGAAATAACAAAGTGTGTTCAGTGACAGGCTTCTTCAGGTCCGCTGTAGGACTGAAAGATACAGAAGATCATTCGTGCCAGCAGCAATTAGCCTCCGGAACAAGACATTTAGTTAATTAGGGTCCTCGCCATACAAAGTATGGCAGGGCCCTATTGTTGTTGAAATCTTTATTATTATTATTATTATTATTATTATTATTATTATCATTATTATTATTATTATCCACTACAATTCTGACTTTCCCTTTGGGGATTAATAAAGTTTTTATTTTTCATTTCATTTCATTTTCATGTTTTACTGTAATGTATGTTGCTTAGTTTCACAGTTTTCTAATTACTGAAGTCAGATGTAGGAGGAATGAAAGATATAGTATATGGAAATAAAGGTTTAAGCACAGGAACATAAAGATATAACTTTTAATGGCCTTTGAGAGATTTTATACTCAGGTGATGTTGCTCTAATGAGTAATAAGCACATGTTAAAAATCTTACTTTACTGTAAAATGCTTTGACTTAAATGAAGGCTGCATAGCTGATAGCAGTACATATGACACTAAATACAAGGCAGTCAAGGCTTTGGTTGAATATGTGGTCTTTTCTATGTTCTGTGGTGGACTATAAAATAATCATTGCCAGTGGTTAAAAAAAAGGAAAAAAAAAATCTGCTGGTCATCACTTCATCATTTTACCACATAACACTCATCCCATTTGTTTCCCACCCTGTGTTTTTACAGCACACAGAGAGTGGATAATTCCCTAATAAATGTTACAACCACAATCCAGCCCTCCCCCTCAGTTTGTCCCGGATGATATTTTTAGAGGGGAATCTGCAAGAGAAAAGTGGAGGAACTGCTTTTGTTTATGCTGATCTTACCACATCAGTGTGGTGACTTGTGATGAGCTGGTGGCTCTGTACGTCTTAAGAGTGAGTGGGAGTCAGGCTCCAGGATCTATTAAGGGGGAGCCAGTAGTTTTGGTTATTGGCAATTAGTGACAAGGGACTGTCCCATGCATTGCCACTCTCTATTCCACACTATTTTCAGAAAGCAGCAGGTCTGTTGTGAGTTTAGAAAGAAATAGTGATATCCCATTAAATGTTCTTAAAGTTGCTGAAAGTTGTTAGCCTACAGGGCTAGGCTTGTTAAGCTGAGCTACTTTGCCTCTGCAGATGTTGCATGGGAGTCATAGCTATGGATGGATGGATGAATGAATACAATGTAGTATGTTTGTATTTCCATTTGAGGTATTGCTACAGCAGACGTAAAATAGACAACCTCAGATTTATTTTTAAGCCTACAGATGCATAAATTACCCATTCTTTGTCTTCCTGAATCATAACCTGCATCTCCATTTTGTTTAGAGGCTGTCAAAACCCATTTGGACTGTGGCCGGCTCGGCTCCACCAAATTCACCACAGTCTGACACATAAAGCAAAGCCACCCCGCAATGTGCGCAAAAGGCTTGGAATGTTCTAAAAGAGTTTGCAAGTTTGAAGCATAGTCTATTTACAATATTTTCACAATATAATGCATATATTGTGATGCTGCTGTATATAAATTGTAACTGGCTGTTACATTGCTAAATAGGTTTGGCAATATGTGCAAAATAAAACAAATTTTCTGTTGTTATTAAACAGATTTTCAATATACTCACCTTGGTCAAGCTTCTTAAAAAAATATAAGCTAATGTATCAGTAATTAGAGAAAAAATAACCAACAATGGACTGTAAATTACCTTTGTTTGTTTGCATGATCATGATACAAACCATCCCTGTGGCATCTCTGTCATTCCTTTGGCTGGCTGGCGACCAGTGTGGTTTTCCTCTATAGAGTAATCACAGCATAGACTCATTCAGACACCTTGTGGTTCCAGAGCAGTTGAGAAAATGATGACAGCCATCTGCTGTCTGGAAGAGAAAAGAGCATCTTTACTGTGTCTGAGGTTTAGAGCTGTTCGGAGATTCACATTTGAGTCTAAAAAAAAAAAAAAAAGAACCTGCAGTCCAACAATTACCTTACTAATTCTAGTTTGGTTATGTAACTATAGTGTCTCCTAATGTCATACAGGGAAACTGACATGAAGCCTAAATATTGTTTGTCTGTGGAAGAAAATTGGTTATGGTCAAATTTGCAGCTTTCTTCATCAGCTTCAAAAGATGCTTGTGTAGTTGATCATTTTGGGAAAAGAAAATCCAGTTACATAAGGATCGCTTTGGTTTTCACTTTACACAGCAGCTAGCAACTTAGCAACTTAGTATCTTAGTATAATTCGTAACTTAGTAGCAGCTTAGTGACTTAGGATGCCTTAAAGAGAATTAAAGAAAACCTGTGTACAAAAAAGCTAAGCTGATGACTGATGCCATGTTTTGTTTGATTGTTCTACTGAGAAAAGCTGTCAGAAGAACAAATCTAAACCACAACACTGAAAGACGTTAAGTAGATGGTTGGCTAAATTAAGGACCATCAATAACATTTAGATCAATAAAAAGACAGTTGAATTGAGATTATATATATATATATATATATATATATATATATATATATATATATATATATATATATATATATATATATATATATATATATATATATATATATATATATATATATGTTATATGTTTTAGTCTTGTTGTTGCTGTGGGTTTTTTTTGTTTTTTTTATTATAGTAAGTCCGCTTGCTCAACTTGCTGAACACCAGAAAAACTCATCCAATTCTGGCTGAACAATTTTTGCTTCTGAGACATCATCAAGTCACACTCTGGCATCCCCAAGACTGTGATCGATAACGTACGGATGACCTTCACATTATTTTTCCAACGATCCCAGGACTTTGCTGGCATCCGCGACCCGTGGATTCTTATCAGAGTTGGGTCCAGCTTCAGACGCCGAACCAGGCGGTTCCAGGCGAGCTCCTGACTTCTGTGGACGTCCCCTTTGGACAAGTATCAGGACGACCACTGAATTCTTGTCTACTGGCTCCAAGCAGATTAGGGTTCCTGACCACAAGGCGCTAAAGTAAGGCTGATTCATTATTTCTGTCTCCAATCACAAGCTGGTGTCTTAGTAAGCAGAAGCTGCCCTTTTAAATCCGTCCCATGCGGGATCTGTCTGATAGTCTACCCTGATATCAAGGAGTTCATTTCATTAGACTTGCCATCTTTCCAACTCTCCTAGTTGTTCAAGTTATGTAAACTGCTTACACAACTTTACCTTTAAAAATTTTATTTTACATTGTATCATTCTTAAAATGTCTGCTTCCTGGCTTTTTAATTTGCAAAGTCATCAATGATGTCTTCATATAACAGCTGTCAGTGTTTTTGCAATATCTGGGGACAGATTGATACAGATGTGGAAGGAGGTGATAAGTTGTACTGTGTGTAAATATTTGGTGAGATGTTATGGTTTGGATTCAAATCTACAACATCCAGTGCAATGGCCCATTATCATAACCACTAGGCTACCATTTTGCCCAGACATACATGTGTGGAAAAAGGTAAAACATTTCTATTGAAAAGAGGATGTTCAAGGTATTGGCAGAACTTTTGAAGAGTTTTGCTATTGACATAAAAATGTCTATTTAGAACTTCCACCAGCGTGTAATCAGCAGGATTGCTAAAAGAGAAAGGTTGAACTAAACTGCTGCTGCGAAGAAGAAGCCATTGATCTTTTGGTCAACTGAAAAGCACCATAGACTGAAAAGCACAGAACTTCTTTTAATTCCTGGTCTTAGAGTGCCATCTAGTGGCGATGAGGTAAATGTTCATTTAAGGTGCCATCAATAGATGGGTTAGGGAAGAGGTACAGAGCTGACTTGATATAACAGGCCTTCCTTTTGAAAAAATAAATTTAAAAAAAGCCTTAGCTGATACTAACTGTGCTGATTTAGTAGGTAACAAACACGTTGCTGGTTGCACTACACACAAAAAAGCCAATCAAAAATAGGGAAAGGTTGAACTAAACTGCTGTACTGAAAAGCACCATGGAATGAAAAGCACGGAGTTTCTTTTCATTTCTGGTCTTAGAGTGCCACCTAGTGGCCATGTATAGGAACACTTTTCTTTTTTAGGTACTATCAATAGGTTCTATTAAGAGGTACCTAGCTGACTTGATATTTTTTCAAAGAATCAGGACCACAATGTACCAGACACTGAGAACTGGTGAAGACCTTTGCACCAGCTAAAAAGTTTGACTTGACAAACTAAATTTAAAGTCACAGTAAAAATTTGTGTTTGGTTGCTGAAATCATTGTAAACAACCACTTGTAGCCCTGTAGTAATTAGGGGCTAAAGTAAAATCTATTTGAGTTTATTTAGTCACTATAGCATCATAAAGTAAACGTTTATTTACTTTTTATTGCTTTATTTGTAAAAGGACACAAATGCATTTGTCATAAATGTCTTTCATTGTTATTTTATTCAGACATGAAGAGTTAAGAATATTATTTCGTTAAAATAATAAATTTTAATTTGTATTTAGTCTGGTGTCACTTTCGGGTTGTTTTCCTCATCTGTAATTCTTTAAGTTTTTTAAGTTTGGAGATGTAGTCACTCACCTTTGTGCCTTTTGATTGGTGAACAAAGTGAGGGGGAGGGACTAACAAGGAGAGCGAAGGGTGAGGGTGCAGGAGAGACCGGACTGGGGAAAGAGACATGAGCGAAGAAGAAAGTTTGCCGCGTGGTGTTTAACGCGGTACAAAGAACCTTCTTGCTTAAAGTGTGCGAGAGGGAGAAAAAGGGACTGAAGCTCGTAGGTTTTACGAGTGGGAAGACGTGGATTCAGACTCGAAGCAGCGCGAGGACGTACGGGAAAGGAGTCTCAAGGAGGAAAAAAGGCAGTTAATGGCGGACAACGCAACCCGCCTGACGTCGCACGGATTCGCCATTCCACGGTCGGACGTTTCAACACTCTCAATGTTTTGCAAGGGATATTTCAATGCACTCAATGTTTTGCAAGACTTACAGGCCTGCTTTTTCCTGAGACTTCGGATCCGTGAATTCAGCACCAGCGCGCGCGCACGTGTGTGTGTGTGTGTGGACCCACGACCGTTAAATAAGAGCCGGTTAAATTGGTTTGATGTGGTTTAACGTTGGTTTATATTTGCATGTGTAAGACTGTGAATACTGATGGTTTTGATGCGGGTACACAGAAATAAGAAACCAGTGAGTTAAAGACACTTTAATGCGCAGATTGTAGGTTTTGAACCAGCTCAAATATGTGGTTTATTTGTTTTATTTTCTGGTTAAATTTTTATGTTTGCTAGCTTGGCCTACTGTTCCTGTCGACAAAATTGGGTGGTTGTTCAATAAAGGTCAGGCAGTTTGTTCAACTTTAAATCATCTCCGGGTCATATCTGTGCGAGAAGCATTTTAGTATAACCTTAGTTTACTTTTAAGTTTGGAATAATCCACTTTCAGGTGCACCTTCTTGGTATCCACCTTTATTTAAAACTAACCCAAGCACTCGCTACTCCTATAGGCAAGAGAGACTGAATGGGTGCTACACACTTTCACTTTTTCAAATTATCTGTAGTCTCAAATTATAACAGTCTCATATTTTCACATCAATAATGATGTTGCAGTTTGCATTGTACTAGTCAGTTACATCCTGCCTCCTCTTAGACCATAACTTGTATGTGCAGCACACAGTTGGAGGTAATTGAACAACAGCACTAATCAAAGACCTCTGCACAAGCTTCATAATATTCAAACACTGACCACTGAGAAACTTTGTGTTAGATGCTGGATGAGAACCTGGGCCTTGTACACCACTATACACTTGTGCCGCGGTGCACCCTGATAAAGCAGTCTGCAGCTTATTATGCTAAAAAAATAAACCAATTGCTGAGTTGAATTTCTGTTTTCTCTAATCACAGTACAGAATTGAAAAATTGACAAAACCTAAATAACTGAAAACGTTTAAATGTGAAAAACCAAACATATCTCCTGAATGAGGTCTTTAATTTAATATTTGAATGGCTAAAGTGCCAAAATGACCAAATGGAAGCACTGGGTTGACTCGATGTTACAAGGTTATGCCCACTTTAAAAAAAAAAAAAAAAAAAAAACATTGCAAAAACTCTGAGCTGAAACTAACTATATATAGTAACAAAATGACCCTGCTGGCTGAAGAACACCGCTGGAAGCAATCATCTAACTTGACACATTGTGAATGAAAACAGGTTCAATTAAAGTAAAATTCCACCTTGAATTTATGTAAAACTTGTTGGATTTTAAGCTCAAGCCACATTTACATTGAGAAACATCTCTGTGTAGAGGACTGTTGCAAAACTCTGCCAAAACAGTAATATAAGTATTTATATGGCTGCCACTGGAAGCTGGTGCAGAGCTCTGAACCCTGTTGAAGCAATTTCATGGGATGGGTTCAAATCCAGTCTTGAACGTTGTACACTGTAATGGTATGTCAGTTATGCACACAGAGTGCTTTGGACTGATCTGGTCAAAGAGCTTTGGCTTTGTTTTTGTTTTTGGCTAAAAACGGTTCAATTAAAGTGTGGGTTGTCTGCACAAATAAGATCGATCCTGTACAATGTCTGTCCTCAAAAGTTGTGCAATTAATATGAAAGATTAGATAGTTGTACTTCTTGTCCTTATGCTGATCTATGTCTCTTGTGTGCTACTTTACACATTTAAATGTTAAGCTCTTTTGCCGATTACACATTGCAGGAAATGTAAAAAACAAAACAAAAAAAACAACCCAATCCCATGATAAAAATTTTTCATGATTCTGCCAATGCATAGTGGAGAGCTGTGCTGGTGTAGTGGTAAAAGAAATGGGCTCTTGTTCAGATGTTCATGGGGTCAAATCCTGATGCATTACTGTGCTAAATTAAATTGAATAGTTGTGCTGCTTCTCCAAATGCTTATGCAATTTCATATCAATCATTCAGCATAGAAGGACATTCACATTTTCTCTTCTTCAAGAAGAGCACTTTTCTAATTCCTTTTTGTTATCGTGCACATTAAGGAGCCACTGTATTTTCAACTGTTTGTGTTTTGTTTAACCTTGTTTCTTTTTACCGGTGCTGAAGGGATTAGCTTGGACACTGGGGGGCAGGAATATGCACAAGAGGGAAGCTGGTTGAGCAGGAAGTGCCACGGGCCTTTAGGAAGACCTCATCTTCAGAGGGGGAGATCAAAAGTTTAGTTTCTTTAAATGTTTGTGATATTCATTTTTTCACGTTTGATTAGTTTGGGTTTCTTTTGTTTGTAGTTTTGGGATGAATAATTAATCTAACTGTTAGGTTCTGTTTCTTTGTCTAGTTTGTTGGTATGTTTAATACTATGTTAAGCGGTATGTTTAACATGTGTTAATATGTGTTTCCCCATATGATTTGTAACTGGTCTGATCAGCAAGTATCACTAAGATTCACTCAACCAGATGTAACCGGGTTATGGACTCTAGCTGGAGTAGGTGGTCGGGGTTCCCACTGTGGTTGATGCACGTGAACGCATCTTCAGCGGTGCGTCTTCCCCGTGATTAGTGATTGATAAAACGTGTGCACGCCAAAGGTTTTCTGGCTGCTGGAATAAATGAGGTGTTGGAAAGGAGTCGGTGATGGTGTCCAGAGCTCCATTTGAATAGGGGATCAAGCTGATCAATGGGCCTCTGCTGTTTAATTTATGCACTCACTCTTAACATACAATCGGTCAGTGCTGCGTGTGTACAGTGCTCAGTAAATCTTAACTATAGTTTTTGTAATATTGGTGCCCTATGACTTTGGTTAGGTTAAGTGGACGACTTAATTTCTTTACTAATGTTTGGTTTTGTTACTAATTTTGGTTTGTTGTGTTATTTTGTTCTTTCTTTTTGGGGGGGGTTCACAGTTAACCTGATCTAAGCCTGTCTGGTGCTTTATGTCTCTAGAAATTGAGCTATAGCCCATTTTAAAAGAGATGTTATATTATTTTAAAAAAACAACTTTTTTTTCTTACAAGTAGTTTGTCTAATAAAACATGTTTTTACTAGCAACTTTTGACTCTGTTACTTCAGTTGCCACACCTACCTGCTTTTGTAGTTTGTCCTAGGTTTGGACTGATGGTGATTTAGGTTGGCGTGCTTTTTCATATCTTTACACCATCAATAGAGGTAGAACTCGGTAACAGAGTCAAAAGAAGGCTGAATTTATGCATCATGTTTGAAAAACATCATAACATATTCTGTCTTACCTTTGCTGTTTTGCCCCCAAGACTTTAAGCCACCTACATAAAACTGCATTCAGTAAAGCAACTACGTTTCCCACTTTGCATTGGGAGTAGTTAGGAGGACAAAATCACAATTTTGTACCCGTTAACATCAGTTTGATTGAAACAAACAACACGTGTCAGTCATTCAGCGTCACAAACATTTCCTGCTTTGTCATGGCGATTGGTGACATTTACCGTATTTTCACGACCATAAGGCGCACATAAAAGTCTTAGATTTTCTTCAAAATGTGCGGCGCGCCCTATCGTGCAGTGCGCCCTTTGTGTGCGTGTTGTTGTTGTTTTTGTTGTTGTAATCGGACGTAGTAGAGAACACCATGAGAACGTTAAAGGGTGAAGTGTGGGCGTTGATCGCATATAAAAGAACAGGTATGTGCGTTATGCAGAACACCTTTTTCTAACAACCCTAAACATGGCTAAAAGACACGCTTATGAAGCACAATTTAAGCTGAAGGCCATCAACTACGCCAAGCAACATGGAAATCGAGCAGCCGAGAGAGAATTTAATATTAATGAATCGAACTACAACCGCTGGACATCGGTGTGAACCGGCCGTTCAAAGTAAGGCTGCGAGCGGCGTGGGAGCGATGGATGACCGATGGAGATCACAGTTTCACTAAGAGTGGAAGGCAGCGCCGGGCGAGTTACGCCACAATATGCGAATGGATTGTAGATGCTTGGGCTAACGTGTCTGCTGGTACTGTTGTCCGCGCTTTCGCAAAAGCCGGTATCATTTCCGAGGAGCCGCACGGCACGGAAAGTGACTCTGACATTGAAGAAAGTGAACCTGACCTCACATGTTTGCTGGTTTAGCGCAGCTGTTCAACTCCGAAACAGAGGATGAGGACTTTGATGGGTTTGACTAATGACGATTACCGGTAAAAAAAAAAAAAAACTTTGTAATCAATACTTAAATAAAGCACAACCAAACTCAGTTTTGCTCCCGCTCTATTTTTAAAAACGCATACTTGTATGCTTGTGTGCATTGAAAATGTTAAAGGGGGGAGTGTGGGCGTGGATTGTACCGGTACATAAAACCCGCGCCCAATGGTCAGGTGCGCCTTGTGTATGTGTTAAATACAGAAAAGGAGCACATAACTGAGACTGCGCCTTTTGGTGCGGTGCACCTTATGGTCGTGAAAATACGGTATGTAAACATGAGGACATCAGCGTGATTCTACCATATCACACAATTAGAAAGAGGGGTTGGTCATACTGATCGGCCAATCGTAGCCAAAGTTATGCGCATTACGCTGACGCCCACTGCATACGATGATGTGGTAGTCAGCTTTGTACTTTTTATTTGAAAACCAGAATCCAGGGTCTCTTCCGGATCTCCACCAAAATTTCATCATTTGTTCCTCGTGATACCCCCAACATATCCCAAAGATTTCATTAAAATCCATCCATAACTTTTTGAGTAATGTTGCTAAAAGACAAACAAACTCCAACGAAAACATAACCTCCTTGGCGAAGGTAATTACAGTCAAGCTGCTGCCCCTCTGACTGCTCTCACTTCCACTAAGTCCTCTTTCAATTGGGCTCCTGATAATGCCATGGCTTTCCTTGGGCTCAAGCAAAGATTTGCCCAGGCTCTCATTCTGGTGCAACTTGATCCCTTGAGGCAGTTTGGCCTGGAATTACACTCCTTTGATGGAAGTTGAAGCAGTCCTCTCTCAGCGTTCAGACTCAGATTCAAAGCTTAGACCATATGTATTCTTTTCCCACCGCTTGTCTTCTATGGAAAGGAACTATGATGTGGGTGATTGGGAACTCCTCACCATTAAGTTGGCTCCTGGAGGAGTGGTGGCATTGGCTGGAGGATGCTGAGCATCCTGTGTTGCTATGAATCAACAATAAGAACTTGTCTTACCTCCAAGCAGCTAAATCCTTACCAGTCTCGTTGGTCCCTGGTTTTTCTCCCATTTCAACCGTGTTATTTCTTACCGTCCTGGATCTAATAACACCAAGCAAGATGCCATGTCTCGTCAATTTTGCCCAAATTCCTTTCTCCATTCCTCCTCCCGGTTGGAACACTTACCTGGGAATTGAAGATCTTGTCAAGGCCAACAGTTGGAGCCTGACCATGATAACGACCCTGCTAACCACATTTATGTCTCAACTTCTGTAATATCATGTCTCATTCACTGATTTCACACAGCCAAACTCTCATGTCATCCTGGAGTCAGCCACAATATTTCACTCATCACTCATAGATTTTGGTGGTCCAGTATTCGCAAAGAAAACCTAGACTGGTTGCCACCACACAACCACGGGTTGGCTGGGGCATCGCCACCCCCACAGTCACTCTCTGCATCCACCTTCTGCCAGGTTCACTTTACTACTAGTACACACCATGACTGCATTTGGCCCTGTTCCAGCACCAGCCTCTGACTGGGTCAATGCTTTCTCTTTCTTCCTGCAAACACTCGATGTCTGGCTACTGGCCTTGACGAAGCTCATTTAGATCAATTTCACATGCCAGTTGTATTTGTTTGGGCTCGCAACAGCAGTTTGCATAGGTCATGCTCTTCATTGCATATACTCAGCTTTATCTATGTTGTTTTTGTGCTTCTTTTTCTCCACAAATTGCAACACTTTTGACCTCAAGTGTCTGTCTGGTTTGTCTCGGTCAGGTTTGGAAACATTTTTGTTCTGCATTAGGTGCCAAAGTCTGTCTCACATCTGGGTATCACCTTCAGTCCAATGGACAAACAGATAGGATGAACCAGGAATTGGAAGCTGCCCTCCGCTGTATCACATCCATCAGTCCTACGTCTTGAAGTCAACATCTGCCATGGATCGAATATGCTCACAACTTGCATGCTTCCTCCCCATTTGAAGCTTCCCTTGGTTATCAGCCCTACCTTTTCCCTGTTGATGAAAAGGATATCTCTGTCACCTCGGTTTGTCATCACATTTACAAATCACATGCACATTTGGACCAACAACATTGCCGCCCTCCACCGCACTTTGGCCCAAAGGCACTCCCTCCAAGTACTCCAGAAAGGGTGGGTACCTTGAACTGCTGTTCAGTGCATAAGCACCGACAACAGTCAGAACCTGTCCCGCCACCTGAAGGTGGAGGGAGACTACCCGTCCACCGGAGTAAACCCCAACGTGAAGGCACCAAGCTGGGGCCAATGAAAATGCCCACACCTGCTCGGCACCTCTCACCATGAGCAACTCTAGAGTGGAAGAAGGTCCAGCCCCTCTGGAGGGTACTGGTTCCAGAGCCCAAGCCATGCGCCGAGGTGAGTCCAACTATATCTAGCCAGAACTGCTCAACGTCACGCACAAGCTCAGGCTCCTTCCCCACCTGAGAGGTGATATTCCACATCCCTTAGATCCAGTTTCTGCAGATGGTGATCTGACTGCCAGGGTCCCCGCCTCTTGCTGCCGCCCAGCTCACATTTCACCTGACCCCCACGGCTCCTCCCGCAGATGGTGAGCCCACGGGAGATGGGACCCATGTAACCCTTTCAGGATGAGCCCGACCGGGCCCCAAGGGCAAAGGCCCAGCCACCAGACACTCGTGCCCCACCCCCAGGCCTGGCTCCAGAGGGGGACCCCGGTGACCCACGTCTAGGCAAGTGAACATTTTGGCCCATGGTTGCAGTCATCATAGAGGTCTTTGAGCCGCACTTAGTCTGGTCCCTCCCATAGACACCTGTTTGCCATTAGTGACCCTACCAGGGGCATAAAGCCCCTGACAACGTAGCTGCTAGGATCTTCTGGACTCACAAACTCCTCCACTACAATAAGGTGACTGCTCAGAGAGGAGTGATGTACAATCTTTCACAGATATATACAGTTTCTAAGCTACTTAACTGAACTGTTGGAAGCACTTAACGCCAGAGTAAATGAATAAAACTGTCTCTATTAAGGGGTTAAAAGAAGGATGTCAAACACTTATACAAGTTAAAAGTGTGTGAGTCTTTAGTTGGGTCATAATTTCAGTTTTTAATGATGAACATGTTGAGAGGATATATGTTGCACATAAAATGCATAATCTTTCTGACTTAAAAGAGAAAAAAACTTATTTAACAAAAATATGTTTTTTTAAAAGATTGTCAACATTGACATTTTAAACAAACTAATGACTGAATGTTTGGTCACAACCTGACAACTCATCCACACAGCATGTTTTGCAAATACTTTATTATCCTGTTACCAATGTATTAGTAATCTGTGATTTACAGTTATCTGTTACTAGCACATGTCCATGCAGAGATATTTTCATACTGCTGTCATTAGAGGGTCTTTATAGATTATATCTCAATTACCTTATAGTTTTTAATTAAGATCCATTCATAAACTAAATAGAAAGCTCACTGAAGGGGGGACTACTTGTGTTTAGAGGGCACAAATGTCTAAAACCTCTTGTAATTGTCTGAAGATAAAAAAAAGGTTATGAATAACCAAACTCTGGTTCAACTTGACAGACAAAAGCTGTAAAATGCATTTTTGTCTTAATTTCTGTTGACTTATTTCTGTATGAATGTGTTAGTGATCAATCTGTGAGTACTTTGGCTTCTTGCGAATGAGCAACTCCTCAGCAGATGGCAAACCAGTAGGGTGTTAAATAGTTTTCGGGTCGACTCACTCACAGAGACATGTGAGACAGGTCTGGAAGTCTGCAGATGAAGTGCAGTGATCTTACAACAAAGATTCACATATTAAGAAGGCTCTCACCTTACCTGTCATTATATTAACTTGCACAGAACAGCAGTCCTGCTGCCAGGAAGCAGGTCAGTGTCAAAGATCAACCAGAGAGAAGAAGTGAGGACAGATTAATTGAGTTTTGTGAGTTAAACCTGGGGGGGGGGGGGGGGGGGGGGGGCAGAGCCCAGTTATAATTGCTTGCGTAGGCTGACACATCTGAATTTACAGGCAGCACTGGAGCTCCGCCACTTGTTTAAGATGGTTTATTTAATTGCGGTAAGAAAAAAAATACACAGCAGATATTTTGTTCACTTGTTTCCTAAAATGTTTTAGGCCCCTCCCTTTGCTTTTCTGTTGCTAAATTTGTCTCTCTCCTTGGTCAAACGTAAGAAGCCAAAATGACAGCATTATTTTGACTAGACTGTTTTTCCTCCCAGGGTGAAGCCAGAGGAAGTGTAGGTGACCTAGACGGGTTAACCACCACACAACCACGGGTTGGCTGGAGCATCGCCACCCCCACAGTCACTCTCTGCATCCACCGCCTGCCAGGTCCACATTACTACTAGTACACACCATGACTGCATTTGGCCCTGTTCCAGCACCAGCCTCTGACTGGGTCAATGCTTTCTTTTTCTTCCTGTAAACACTCTGATGTCTGGCTACTGGCCTTGATGGAGCTCATTTAGATCAATTTCACATGCCAGTTGTGTGTATGTGTTTGGGCTTGCAACAGCACAGGTCATGCTCTTCATTGCATATACTCAGCTTTATCTATGTTGTTTTTGTGCTTCTTTTCTCCACAAATTGCAACACTTTTGACCTCAAGTGTCTGTCTGGGAATGATCAGCTGAGGAGTTTTGGCACAGCGGCTTTAGGGGATTTTATTCTGGACTCACCAGAGAAGAAAGTAGTCTCTCCTCTAGTCAGGAAATCCATAAAATATATCTGTATACTTACTAACAAGTTTTATGAGCACTATTTGGAAGCAGACAACAGAGAAACTTTAAGCTAGAACATGTAAACATGGGCTCCACAATGCAGAAGGCCGCTTTCAAGAGCATTTCTGACACACCCCTTAAAAATGTCGTCCTGTAGCCAAGCACCAGATGTTGTCATTGGTCCACTGTGCACAGATTATTGCACACAGACATGCTCAGCTGCAGATACGCAAGCCTAAGTTTAAAAATAAGGGGAACATGTGCCAAATACTTTAGTCTGTCTGTGTTTTGATACCTGTTATTTAGGACCGAGGGTGCACGGTAAACAACTGCAGATTGTGCTACTGTCACATACACACCACCCACCTCATTGGCTGTGGTACACTGCCTGAGGTGTTTCGGACCATTTCTTGGGAGTAGCAACACTACTCAGACTGTAGGACTCAGACATAACACTAGCTGGTTAGACCATGGATGTTTGTGTGTGTGTTTATATTTGTCTGACAGCAACATAGGTTGCACTGATTTTTTTTTTCTCTAATCCTTGGTGATTACTCTTGAAACCAGCAGAATAAGCTCTGGAGAAACTAAAGATCTCGTGCTAAACACTAGGACCTTGTGAGCACATCTAAAACCTATTTAATCCTCAATATTCATTAATAACTTATATTTCTTCTGTTTCCTCATATTCCAGATTCTGTCTAAAATTGCCCCATAAATAATCATTTTAAAATCAAGCCTTTTAATGTATTTAGCATTCAAATGAAGTCACATATGTCATTTTGCAAAAGTAATTTTTTACCAGCTGAGGCGGCACATAAAAAGCATTTGTTTCCCTGGAAGAAAAACTTAACTGATAACTTTTTATAAAAGAATAATAATCCCATATTTGCTCATGATGAGACACGGCTGGTCTCTCTGCTGAACTTTCCATGTTTCTTCTCTGTGGTTATTATGGAAGATGTTAATTCCAGTCCAGACAGTGTCATACTTTCCTGCACAGCTGAAGATTTTCCCCGTATCTTGACTGGATTGAGAAGCATACCACCATTTGAGGATATGTGTTAGCAGACTACAAAGAATTACATGGACAGTCTTTCTTCTTTTTATGCTTGTGGTGATTTTAGTTCATAATAATTCTCCATCATAGTGTCATGTGTCAAAGCAAGTAAGTAGAAGTATTTGCATGCTGCTGTTTTATTACTTTAATGTTATTATAATGTAACTTAACACACATACAATCAAGTCCCTCTTAATTCCCAACATTGTTTTTACCTCTGACAACATGGATGCACTCTTTAAAACTTATTTTTCTATTCTACATGAACGTGAAAAAAGATAACTATGCAGTGACCACATTTTCCACCTAAAATGTAAGTTTCAGTCTAATAAGATAACTAATAAACCAAATGTATTCTGTTTTCTGACCATAACTGCAAGATTTACAGCTCCTGGAAATGCATGTGATGCTTATGCCTCAATACAGACCACCATTAATACATGTAGAAGTTCCACAGCTGAGATGTTTGTTTTTGCTTATATCTTGGATTGATGTAAAATAAGTCAAATTAATGGCATTTATTTTATTGTGACTAGTCTTATTTTAAAAGTTATATGTATGTTTAAACAGAGACTTTGTGGTCACATGTCTATCTGTTTGGAATGTGGGGAAAGTGGGCAAAAAAAAGAGTGAGACAGGTGAGGGGGCAGTGGGTAGAGTGTGTCTGGGTGTGGGACTGTCATCCTAATGAGGGGAGCAATGGTAGTGTTTTGATCAAAATCCAGCTCAAAGAAGGGTGTGGGTGAGTTAGTGAGAGAGGCAGAGAGAGAAAGAGAGAGACGAGAGAAATATTTCCACCCACCCAGTAAAAGGAGACACACTCATAAACAGCAGGCAGACGGAGTGAGAGTCAGAAAGACACAGGATCTCAGGGCAGGAGCAGTTCAGAGACAGGCAGAAACAGAGGTTCATTGAGAGAAGATGTTTTATTAAAAGGAGAGAAAAGTCGCACACTTAAACACACGCTAATAAACACAAAGCTTTTCAAGCAAGACTTGGCTGAAGTTAATACACAACCATCAGAGAAAGAGAGCAAAAAGAGTTTTTCTGTTTTACCCCTACCCCCGCACCCTCCATCACACATTCACGCTGTGGTGTTGGTGTAGACTGTGTGTGCAAAACAGTGTGGAGAGCAGGACTGTCTGAGCTGAACAAGAAGCACATTGAGGAGGAAGGAGCAAGCGAGTGGATGGATGCCTTTTGCAGACTCAGTGGCCTGGACCCTCTGTGGGTAAGTTTGTTATGTGTTTGCTGAACTGGAAATTATTAAAGCTCATGCAGTTCAGTTTTGATAAGTTTGATCTTACTGGTTTTTCATTGTGAACAGCTTTTACTGTTCAAAAATACATGTTAATTTAATTTATATTGACGGACATGTCTATTAATTCAAAAAGTAGTGCTAAAGTTATTTTTTTGTCCAGAATGATGAGCATCAGTTGATGGTATATGAACATTTTTTATTATTCTTCTTTCCTTTTTTCCTCTTCAGAATTTTGATTATCACCGTTAGCCACATTATTATGGTTGCTGTATGAGCATAAGCTTTGTTTCTCTTTATAGATGTTCAAAGTAATTAACATGTGCTGTATAAAAGAGAGAATCAAATTTAAAGATGATAGCCACTCAGTTTTATAGGGGTAAAAAGTTTTAGTATACACAGAACATTTTAGTTACAAGGGAATACAACAGTTTGCCTTTAATAATGCATGTCAGAGATGTGTTTCCCATCACTCTGCACAGTGATTCAGTTTGGTGAAGTGCTGAGTAGTGGGAATAAATCACACCAAAGAAGCTGGTGTGGTTAGATAAGCTTTGTAGTTTAATGTATTATCAAACCTCCACATTCTGGATCCTAGCTTAAAAATAGAAGAATGGCTGTGTTCCAGCTGGAATCAGATGCTTCCATTCCAAGCTTGCCCCCCCACCCCCCTCCTCACATACACACACACACACCCACACACACACCCCTCCCCTTCTACTTCAGGCTTTCCTTCTGTTTCTGGATCTCATTACATTACATTCTTTGTTGTTTCTGCAAAACCTCAAAACAATGGCCATCAAATTTCCTTGATCAAGTGAACTATTTCATCATGTGCTGCCGTCTTGCAGATGTTGTGTTTATTGCTAAATTATGCCCATGAAGTGTACAAGATGTGTAACAGTGGGTCTTTTTTTTTCCTTCTTATGTTGGCTCCTCATTTATTAACAGAATTAACCTTTTATATATTTTTACAGTCTTTTACAGCCATCTTAAAGCCCTCTTTAGTCTCAGAGGTTCAGGTCATGAAGTTTAGTAAAGCTATGCTAGCTAGCCATTATTTCATATTTGAAGGTCTTGCACTATGGTTAAGATGCCCCAAAAGAAATTAAAACTGTTCACAGATCATTCAAAAGAACATCAAATACAAGTTATTACTGATAAGATAGACTGAAAAATGTCAGCCTTGCCTTTGTGTCTTCATCAACAAGAGATTTAACTTTTAGTAAATAGAGATCATGTGAATGTTCTGCGCAATCTCTTAGTCATGTAGCTTCTATAATCATGAAAATGACATATAATTCACTATTCTCCAACATTGCTTGATCCATAAACATTTGGCCCGAAGGTTTTAAGACAAACTCATTTAAAAAAGAGCTGCTTCAGAAGCTAGAGGTATATTTGTTTCTTAAAGTTGACCTGACCTGTAATCTGAACAGGACAAAGTAAAACTGACAGGAGAGTGATAGATGCTGTCTACAATTACAAAGTTCTCCTTCCACACACGGACATAGTCCTGTTTTCAAAGCAGCATTTCTCAAGGCTTTTTAAATTCATTGATGGCACATTAAAATTATAAGGCAGCACACTGGTTCATTAGATTGATAAGATGACATAAGTGCTATTTAACAGATTTGGAGGAGTACATAAAGACTCTGCTCTCTGTTTTCAGATCCAATCCAATCCAGTCCACTTTATATAGCACATTTTATAAATGTAAACAGTTTCCAAAGTGCTGCACAAATACAATAAAACAATGAAAAAGAAAAACAATGTTACAATACTAAAATATTAACTATAATAAAACAATAAATACAAAAAATAATCTTAAAATTAATCCAATTTCACCATATTTGTCAAGTAAATGTAAACACCTTGCCAAGCATGTTTACAGCTAGTAATTTGACCTAGGGCGAGAAACAGGGTGAGGATTGATCACAATGCAGAAAAACAAACTTTTAACATTTAACAGGTTGGGTTTATTCATGAAAAAGCTCTGAACATCTGCCTGCCATTGACCACAGGAGTCATACAAGACTGTGAAAGCAGCCTCCCACTCATTGCCTTATTGCCTCTGCAGAGATTATTGCCTAAACGGATATTGTATAAGTGCAAAGGGACATGCTTATTATATAATCTTAGTCAGGTTTTGAAGATTTCTTGAGCTAATCTTCTTTTGTGACCCTGTAGCAATAGGTGAAAAGATGTGTACCATTCTTCATTTGAACTCCGGTGCATGCGATCAGATTATGAGTCAGACTTTGTTGCTGCAGAGACACAAAAGATGGTAAATGCTCATGGACTGCCACAAGTCCATGTGAAGTTTGTCTCACTTGTCATGATTTAGTTGCAGGGCTGTGGTAGGGCGATTGTTACATAATGATTCTGAAGCTGCCACCAGTTGTGACCATTCTTTTTAACCTAGCTGGGAGTCTAACAGTTGGAACTGGCTTCTCTTCCTTGCTAGGAGCTTTAAACCACTTTACTTCCTGTGGTAAGTAAGGCAGTCTTGTTAGTGCCGCCAGACACCCCTGTCCCTCATTAGGCAAGTGAGGTGATAAACAGGGAAAGCAAGAAAACAAACCACTTAGCTCATATTATGTTTTTCAAATAATAAACCAGTAGCTCTCATTTTGCAACATCATTTCCTGTCATTGATTTCTTGCCTGCAACATTTTTTCCATTTGTAGCTGCTCCATTATTTATGTACACATTGAAATGACATTTCTTTGTGAAGCCAGAAAAATCATCCTCCTTTTTATTACCAAACTATCCAAAAATGTGGTCAAAAAGTTCTAAGCTGTCCCAGCTTTTTAGTGAAGGAAAGCCTCCACCTCTAACTTTCTCAGGATTAGGTGCGAGTACATTCTTTTTTTTTTTCTTTTTTTTTTACTCACTGGCTGACTTGAAATGTAGGACATGCACTAATTATAGATTCCCTGGACTTTGGCCCTTGTCTGCTCAGTTTTGTCAGAATAAAAAAAAAAAAAAACTCATAGTTTCTGAATTATGAGTGTTTTCTCTGAATCTAAAATTTTGCTTCACTCTTTCTCTGTGTTGCAGGACTGGAACCGTACATGGTACACAGCCAACCCTGATTTAACCCAGTGTTTCCAGAACACCGTGCTGGTGTGGGTCCCCTGTATTTATTTGTGGTTGTTGGTCCCTTTTTACTGTCTTCACCTTTACTGCCATGATCACGGACGGATTAAAATTTCCTGCCTTTGTACCACAAAGATGGTGAGATGTCAGAGACTGACCAGCCTTCCGTTTGTTAATTGTGAAACTAAAATAGGGAACATTTGCAATCAAGAATTTGTCTGTTATTTTCAGGTGCTGGGTTTTCTGCTGGCTTCATTTGGTTTTGTGGAGTTCTTCTATATCTTGCTGGAGAGGAGCCAGGAGATCCAGCAGCATGTGGTCTTCCTACTTAGCCCTATCATACGCAGTATGACTGTGGTAACTAAGATGACTCTTTTTCTACCCAGCGATATCTATATTGGATATATCTATCCAAATTATGTTTAAGACCAGTTCAAATGTGGACTTTTTGTGCTGTTAAAGCCAACTTTTGTATGGTGATCCCCAGTTTTTATATTTATTTGGTGTGTTTAGCTGTTATTCAGTACAGACATCATGTGACTGTGCAACAACATAATGTTTCCAGACCATAATATGACATATGTGTTGATTTCTGCCAAACATTGAGCATAAAATGTAAATTTCACATTCTCCCTGAGTTGCATATGAATGGTAACTGAGGACTTTGAGGAATTTCATATGTTCTCATGGATTACCTCATATTGAAAACACATGAAAAAACATATAGTGTCTCTGTATGTGTTGGCCTGATACAGAGGTGTGAAGATGCACTACCAGGCATAGATTTATAGTGTCACAGGTAATGTAAATATTACACTGTCTTGTAAACACGACCTGTATATGTTCTCAGAGTGCAGAATGCATCTGTAGTGATATCAGTTACTGTTTGATATTTTGTCAGTCTTAAGTATGCATGTGCAAAGTTACAGTGCAATGCAATTATGAAAGGGGCTTTAAAATCAACAAATCACACATCACAAAGAAAACAGATCTTCAAAACAGAATAGCCTACTTACCATAGACTGTATATGAAATATACCATAGCATAGACTCTATATACAGTCTATGCTATTTTAAGATCCAAACTGAAGAAACTTTTTTTTTTGCAAAATATGAGATTGCATTAATGAGCATATAGGTAATGCTCTGTGGCTTTGGCTAAAGTGCACAGCAATGCACAGCAAGCTGATCTGAACTGACTTTCCTCCAGCTTTACGTTTGCTTTTAAAAAACACATAGCCACCAGACAGAAAAGTAATGAAATGCAATTGTAGTCTATGTTAACCTTAATTGCATAGAAAGATTCAGTCTTTTTATAGGTTACAGGTGTAAAGTTGGACTGGAAGTTGTGACATCAAATCCTTTTGAGCTACATTGTGTTTATGGTGCAGTCCATTTAATTGCAATGCCTCAGCAGACTGCAAGACCAGTTCATCTGTCTCCCTTTGCAATAATGAACCAGGTCAGGGCCATCTGCAGCAAAGCCATACCAAAACTTTATAACTGAGATTCATTAACAAATCATGCTACAATAGAATAACGACAACTACTGATGACTAGGGGAGAATCAGGAACTGTTAACAATGTGGTAAGCGTTTATAAATAGGTCCAGGATATTGGTTGAGAGAAGCACAGAATTTATTCCTGAATAGTGATTTTGGATAAAATAAATGAAATGGCCAAAATTAACTCAAATGTTGAGATCTAAATCCGTGCATAACCAACAGAGTTTGACACATTGAAGTTAAAATCTTTAATGTCATCTAAAGTTGTTTATCTCCTCCCTTCTTAACTCTTGAATTAAACTTCCTCTCTGACCTGGGCCAGGGTGGCATGTGGGATGGGCTACAGAACGTCATTTATAGAAATAAGGCTTGCTATCCAAATAAACAAAAATGTTCTCAGTGGCACTTGTTGATGGAAATGCACTCAGTTGTTTCTCAGATCATTAATCCCACTCACTTAATTTGTATGACTAGGCAAAATACTAAAGGAATGCACCTCAAAACAGGTGGCAAGGCGAGTGGGAATGCCATTTATCTTTCTGTAGGAGTGATGCAAGAATTACAAAGCAGCAAAATGATGCAGAGCTCAGATGATGTTTAATTGAAGTCCTGTGAGCCTTTACCCACAGAGATGCAGCTTTACTTACAAAGTTCCTTCTTTCTGCATCCCTGTAAAGGTCCAGCTTAGTCTCAATCTCTGTAAACAAGACATCTTTGCGCACCTGTGGTTTTTTCAGACTCCTGAACAAATACCAGCACAAGTTTGGGTAAAAATACACTGAGACTTCTTTTGTATTGAGATACATCCCAAAAAGGTACTCTATTTTGAGGATATAATTGTCACCCCTGGAGCCCAGACAACAGATTTTTTTCTACATAATGTTAAGAGGCTGTCATTGGTCTCTTAATCTCTCGCCAGACTTATCTTTGTTTAAGGATATCATTTACAAGCTGTGCCTCACTGCCACATGCCACAATCTGTTTTTTGGATGCAGGGGTGGAACACTGCCTTTTTGTTGGTCTGAATGACTTGTTTTATTGACCTTCAATTCTAGCAAAAATGTGGTAAAGTTTTTACCAGAGACTCAATCGTGGTTACTACAGATGAAATGCACATGCATGACACAGGAAGTTTCCTGAATTTTGGTTCATTCTTTATAAAGTTGCTTCAGTTCATTGGGATTTAAAAGTATTTGTTTATGCTAACTCTTGAAGTCTGTCAGAGTAGTTCAGTCAGGTTTAGTTCTGGACTTCAGGCTGGTAAAATATGTAGATGTATTTTTTAAGCCATTCTCTGGACTGGCTGCTGTGCTTTAGATCTTTGTCCTGTTGTGTGCCCCAATTATTTCCAGACTGTTGGACATTTGACTCAAAAATACTTCAATATACAAAAGAGATCATGACTGACTCAGGTAAGGTGTACAGGTCTTGAGCTTATGAAAGAAGCCCAAATGATCAACCTATCTTCATCATGTGTGATAGATAGTATTGAGTTTACGCTGATATGATGTGTTTGGTTTTTGCCAACAATGAATGACATTGTCAATTATATATCTTGATAGATGTTCAAATACAACATTGCACATTTAAAGTGTGCTACTATGTTAAATTTTTAAGAGACTAGGCTTTCTCCTGCATCCTTTCCAAGCCAACTGACAAATTACATTTGACCTTTAGTTAACATGCAAACTGAGTATTGAATATTTTTGCAATTTTGTTTGGACAACTAGTTGGAATCTTCATTCCCTGGAAGAATGCCAGAAGTCTTAAATGTTATTGTGAGTTATGGGTTGATATAAAGACAACTGCACATGTGGAACACTTGTCAAATAATGCAATAAGCTCAGGCACTCAGTTGACAGTATTTTATTCAGGAAAACTCTGTCTTCAAGGTACATAAAACTCTTGGATGTTTGTGGGCTTGCACTTTGCATTTAGCCCTTGCTATACATCTCCTCCATACTGAAGTTGTGCATTTGGTTCCAACATCCCAAAGGCATTCAAGTCAGGTGGACTGAACACTCTAAATTCCCCATAAGTATGTGCCTGTATTTCCATTCATTCTCCAAATAGCTGGCAAAACACAAATATGTATGGAAAATACGTGAAAAGAAAGCTAAACAAATCAATGTCACTGCAGGAGAAATTCGAGAGCACCAGAGGTTGTCCATAAACATGTTTACTTTTTGAGCCACTTTTATCAAAATCAGTACAGGTCTTCCCATAAAATGTATCTCGATTCAAAAGGCCCACAAAATTACAAGACACTCGTTTATAGCAGGACAGCACTGTGACTCATCCCATGGTTACCAACGAGGTACTCATTATATACAACCGAAACCCACTTTCCCCACACTTGGTGATGAGCAGGCATGGCAGTGTAACGTCTAACATGGCTAAACACTTAGCAGGGGACATATAGATGTTCACAGAGTAATGCATGTTTCATCTGAGGACCATGTGCAAAAATTGAATCAGTTTTATGTTTGAGAAAACATGATGGTGGTTGAAGTGGGGGCAGGGATTATATACTTTAGGATAGCTTGTAGTAGCATTAAGAAATGTGTTTTTATAATAAGATGTTAACCAAGTTACAATTCAGTCCACATTCAGGGATTCCTGAAGCCCAAGTTATATTTTCTAACTTTTACCAGCTTCATTAGTTCTGTTATGCAATTATATATGCAACAAAAGAACTACTGCTTCTCAGTTAGAGAGAAGCAGCACTGAATGACAGCTTGAAGTTTCCTTGAGCAACTCTGAGCCAAAAACTCTCTATTAGCCTCTAAAAGGAGAACATTGTTTAAATGTTAGACGGTGGATTGGAAAGGAAATTATTATTGGGTTTTTTTTTTCTACTTCAGTGACTAGAAGTATCTTCCTAATGTTATTGAGTTCATTAATCACTTAATTAAAGTGTAATGTACACAACAGATTTATTACTTTGTTTTCTGACTTTTGTGCAGACTTATTTGGACAAAGTGCTGTGAGAACCACAAATGTGAATTCTTAAATCAAATTTTGCTGTGTGTGTGTCTCTGTGCAGATCCTAGCCTTATGTATCATCCAGCTAGAGAGGATAAGAGGGTGCCGCTCTTCTGTATTCCTGTTCTTGTTCTGGGTTTTATCTGTTGTTTGTTCCTTGGTGCCTCTACGAGCAAAGATCCAGCTCGCCATAGATGAGGTAAGTAACAAGCCTGATATTAAAGATTACAGTGACACAGAGTTTGAAATTGGAATATAATTTCCATATTCTATCTATTTATACATGAGAGTATATGTTCATTCCATCCATCCATCCCTCCGTCTGTCCGTCCATCCGTCCATCCATCCATCCATCCATGTGAAAATACATCATGAACCTGCAATTTGAACTCAGTGAACGTAAAGTGTCAAAGCACAGTGCAGGAATATCTAATTAGATCTATTCCTGCCCATAGTCTAGACAAAAGTCTCCAGCAGCACAACTGGAGCTCTACTCTCTGTCTGCAAAGAGTTCCTATTTCACACCCCCAAGGTAACCTAAAGTTAACACAAAGTGTTTGAGGATGACACTGCCAATTCTGGTCAGGTCTGTGTGTTTAAGTGGTCCTTTTCTTCCCATGTCTTCTGTCAGACATTGCAATCATTGTTGTATGGGGTAGGTTGGCGTGGACTGCCATGGGGCAGTCGTATTTGTATTTCTATGAAAACACACGCACACGTCCATATTTCTGTTTTATCGTTCTCTTTGTGACATTCCCACACTGCTTGGGGGAAAGTAATGAAGGCCCTGGGATAAATGATGAGGCATGGCAGTCCAAGGTTACCCCAGAGAAACATCAACGCTGTGTTTATGGGCCTGCACTGCCATATACACAGCTAGATGAATATCTATGCATCCAAACATAATGCAAAGCCATTTACAGTTTTAAAAGAGATTTTTTTTTATTTCTAATACTCCCACATGTGCACATAGGAAGTACATGCATTATTCTGCTTATCCTCAGTGCTGTATTTTATAGGTCTCAGTAGGCTAGATTGAAATGCAGGACTTGGTGCACTAACAACTTTTCTATTCATAAGGTGGAAGTGGAAGGAAACAATCATAATCATCAAACTGACTATAATTTTTAAGAAATAACATTAAATGGTATTTGCTGCAGATTTGAAGGGGGTGCCATCAGGATTGTAGAAGAGATTATGCAGAATGCTACCAAAAATCTTCTTATGAGCTTCAACTAACTGCACCTTAAGAATAATAAAAACAAAGACATTTACAAACAAGTTACATAACTGCTGCTGAAGGAATGGTTCAACAGCCAAGGGATGCACAAGGTTAATTTGCATCCTTTCGCAGGCTTGGAATAGGAGATGGATATGACTACACCACTCTATTTGTGGGTTTATATAAAGCAACACTCAGCCATTAGCTTAGCTTACCAAGTCATTAAGTCAGGGAAACTGCTTAGACAACAAGTCATTCATTTTACAATCTTGTTTGTTTTAATTTAAAAAGTGCACAAAAAGAAGTTAAAAATCAAACAAAAATTCCTCATATCACGCACCATGAAAGAATTAATTGATTTGTGTGCAAGTGTGTGTGGGTGAGCTTTGCAGACTTTTATAGGTCTGGATAGAGTCAGGTTCACTGTTTCCATTTTTCTTTTTTTTCTTTTTTTTTTTTTTAGATAAACTAACCTTCCTATGGTCTTTAGTTAACAAAAAGGTATGCTTCCTCAAATAGATGAATTTAATATAAGTGAAGTTGCAATTTTCCGATGTGGTTTCCACCATTAATTTAAAATCGAACAATGGATGAGTTGCGTTATCACTGTACTCTTGGCCAGCCATTCTTAGCTGCTTTGTCTACATTTTTTCAGCCACTTTTTGACCGTCTTGATGCTGTTTTTCAGTGTGGCCAGACTCATTTGGCCCCCTCATATCTGCTCTCTGGCCACAGCACTAAACTTCTCAGAGGAAGCGTTTACTGTTTATGCAAACATATACTGTGGCATAATAGGCTGGCAGTGGTAAACAATACCATCTGCCAGAGCCCACAATCTCTGTATGTCAAGAATAACATGCAAGTCCTACTTTTTGCAAATGTTTGTCAGTGGGTAATATTGGAGCTGCTCCGTTGGTTGAAAGTAAGGATGTTGGTTTGTAAAATCACAATCTCCCTATTTACAGATATGGCTTCTTGGCATGACTGAGAGGCAGCTTTAACTGTTGCTTTATTTATATAAAGTTCACTATTAAAGTCGTTGGGTTTTACCCTGAGTTAGCCTACATGTCCAAATAATTCTTTATTGGGTCTGTGATCTTTATGCATAAACTCTCTGTTGTTATACAATGTGTAAGCAAGGGGAAAGTCATACAATGAATTTGGTGCTGTTGTGAAATTACACATAAAAGCCCAGTTATGATAAACAATGCAGTACACTACATGATGTTGTCTGATTTGTGAAATGTTGTAATGTTGAGTAACCACAGGACATTTTAATACCACTGAAAACCTTGTTTCTTCCTGTAAAAGCATTTTTATTTGTCTGCTAATATGTACTCAGCTACAAAGCAAATGACTTGTGTCCCTATTTTGATATAAAAGTTACATATATAAAACTTACAAAATGTGAAGATATTCTGCCCTTTCTTTCAAACCTTAGCAGTCCCTTTATCGTGTCTTTCTTTTCCACAGGGCATTGCTTCTGATATTGTTCGCTACCTCGCCTTCTTCTCCTACTTTACAATCCAACTGGCCCAGCTCTTCCTGTGCTGTTTTGCTGACAAGCCTCCGCAGGAAAAACCCATCTTGGAGAAGGTAGGCAGAAGGGAATGTCTCCCACTTCCGTCAAAAAGCCTCCAAGAGAAATGCCAAAGAAAAAAGGAAAGAAATGCCAAAGAAGTTCTTTTGTGGCTTTTGACTATGTTGTCACATGTTGTCACAGACAGTTTTGCCTTTTGGAGGAAAATGATATGATTCACCGCCTGCTTCCTTCCTGTCACACTTTGCTTCTTGTAAGAAGAGTTTAAATGAATGTGTGTGAGTTTGATGCCAAGTCGATTCCTGGTAGCTGGCAGGTGAATGAAAATGAGCTTCTAATCAATCAAAAAGACGTGAGGTAATATTTCCCTGGTGATTAAAAAATAGAAGAATCTGAAAAAGTCCCTAACAAACTGGTGGCTGGCAGTGAGGAGGCTAAGGGTGCAAAAGCCACAGTCTGGTGTGGTAGACACACCCAGTGGTGTGTCCTCTTCTTTTTCCTTCACCTCCTCCCCCTCTTTGCTCCACACTCTGGTTACAGTTACTCACAGGAAGAGAGGAAGTGAGGGGATAAAAAAGCAAAAATGCTGTAATGAGGAGCACAAATACCCTGGTGAGGGGGTGGTAGGGTGGAGGAGATGCCATGAAGTCTGCGTGAGAGCACAGGCGGTCTTCTGTATGTGTGTCTATTTCGTGGACAGTTTGTGATGACACATTTCCTCTCTGTCTGCAACAAACCTCAGACATTATCTTCACCCAGTGCTAACGCTGAGTAGAGATATTTATTCTGTGTTGTCGGAGTTCATGGCCTCTGCTCTCTCCAGTGGACCATCTGAGTATACCAGGGTTGTTTACACACATTAGCATTCTTTGAACACACCCTTCACAAGAACACCATTCAACCATCAACTGACAGCTTCGGTGAGGCTCTGTATTTCTAAAATGCTGTTTTACTACAAAAAAAGCATCCTGGTCTTTAATCTGTTGCAGAATCCCTGTCCCGTGAAGGATGCCTCTTTCCTCTCACAGATTCTCTTCTGGTGGTTCACTGGGTAAGATGGTTCTTTAAAAACCCCTTATTTCTAGGCACTGGTTGACTCACTGGGGCAACAGTTTGTACTTGTTTACAAAATTTTTTGTGTTTTGTTGCTGATTGACTGTATGAATCATCTCCCCATGTTCCTTCATTTAGGCTTGTTGTGAAAGGATATCGCACTCCACTGGAGGCAGATGATCTGTGGACCCTGAGGGAGGAGGACACATCACACAAGATCATATCTGAACTGCATCAAGACTGGACAGTCAATTGTGCAAAAATTCAGAGGTAAAAATGATTTATTACTAAAATACTCACAGTTTAATAAACTACTCCCGTCATCAAGTATACTGTGCAGTGCATTGTATGCATTCTTTTAGCTGGTATCACATAAATCCTATGTTTCATCCATCAGTTTCATTTCTGGATATATTGTAAAAAGATACTCCACATGGCAAATGAAAAATGAGAAGAGATTTTTCTATTATCTCTTTAATCCCCCAGGTTCAAGCCACCAACTGCTTGAGAACATGACAGCCCAAGTCAAAAGGATGTTTTCTGATTATAGTGAAAATAATTCACAAAGCTGCCTCTTTGCCAAAACACTCCACAATGAATTAATTAGAACCATACCTGGAGGGCTCGGCACAGAAAAAAATTCTCACTTGTCAGACACTAGGTGGCGCTATGACAGAGATCATTACATTTTGGCATCTAAAACAAAAACAGAAAGTCACTAAATCAGTTATAATACATTAACAGATTCCAATTGGATGATGTCCCATCTGTCTCTCATTGACTATTTTTGTCCACGAAGAAATTTTTCTGGTCCAATGTAGAAAAATATGCCAAACATATTTTTGTTAACTTGTTCGAAGGTGTTGACCTGATCAGTATTCAATTTTGACTCAACAAAGTACAATTCAAGCTGAAACAAATTACTCACACAGACTTTTTAATTTCCACTTGGTTACAAACTTACACATTTTGAAGCATTTTAAACTAGCTAAATGATCCATAACTTCAGAAAGACAAGAGATGATTATATTATTATTGTATTTTTTTAACCTAATGTGGATCTCAGTGCCAGACAACTCTTCACGTTTTGGAAAAATTTTATATCTGAGGGCATTACAACATTGAGTACTTTATACTGTGAAAATGACTGGATGGATATCCCTGAAACTTCATTCACACAATCTGCAAGTCATTCTGAGATGAATTCCAGAAGATGGTGATAATTGGAGGAAGTGGATGTGGTCTATGAGAAAATAAAATTAGCTCTGCCTCCAAATTTTGGAAAATCACAAAAAATCACCAGCTTGTCCAACAATGCTAAGATTTGGAGTATATATATTCCTTGAATCATGCCAAACCTTTGCTTTACCGCAACTTGCAGTCTTTAGAAAAGTTGCACACTTTACTATTTCAAAAGCATTTAAATGAGCTCAACATGTGTATTTTTTTTTTACAAGATTACTCAATTGGCACTGAACTCAATTGGCACCAAACCTCTACATCATCCTGGTGCCAAAATCCTTTACAAGGATGATGTAGAGAATGACTGTGGTAAATGACACCTAATTTTTATTTCAACAAGTTTCAGTCTGAGATGCACCCAAAAACAAATTAACCTGACTCTAAAGACACCCTCAATTTTCTTTGAATATTTTCATGAATTTACAGAAACTTTGTATTTTTAATAAATATTTGAAATTTTGGACTTGAACCCCATCACAACTGCTTGCAGCTTTATTTTATTTTCAGTTGTTTGAAGCTTTCCATGGCTGTCTCAAGAAGAAGCGGTCACCAGTCCATTGCAGCAAAACATGGGACAAATGAAACAAATGACCAAACATGCTTACTCGTCCTCACTCCTTGGGTCAATACAGAATAACCAATCAACTATGCATGCCTGTTTTTGAGTTACACAAGAAGCTGGAATTCATAGAGTGAACCTATACATGCACATGCACAACATGCAAACCCCACAGAAGCCCTCCACCCAACGCTTTATAGTCATTTTTCTTTTAATTTGACAGCTTGGCTATTTGCATGAGGTCAGAAGAGCATTTAGTGGAAGAAAGGAACCACATGTGCTGGACATGCACGTGTCTTTCTAATTTATTTTGGTTCATATGGTTCTCCACTTTGTCAAAGATCTGTTATCCACTGTAGTTCTTTCACAGTCTCAGCTTAACAACCAAAGACTGAATTCAACTTTGTGGTTAAACATCAGCAGGTTGTCTGTCAAATTAATGTTCTAAGCAGAATACAACTTAACCATGCCTGTGGTAATTTAAATTCAGGATTTCTCATCATACAAGCATTTTGTGCTAAAATTAGGCATCATGAAGCCTCTTGAGGACATTGTGTTCATGACAAGAACTTTAAGCCATTTTTAAGGCTTGTTTACACAACCCTGTGCTTTGACAAGCAATTGTTTAGTAATTATTTCAGCAAAACATATTTTCTACAGCTGCTGGTGACATCTTCAGTTTATGAGTAATGGAATTAAAAACAGCTTTAATGATCTCTTTTATGTTCTGCAATTGTAAGATCCCTGTACCACATTATTGCAACTCTAACACAGATACAATGTTTGTAACTGTATTTTCTTTATCTTGCAGGCAGGAGAAAGCCTTGGTATCGGGTGTGTCGCTGGGGAGCAGGCTACCAGACCAGGCCCAACTCCTCCGGAAGTTGCAGAAGGAGCAGAGTTCTGGCTTTTTACTCCTCAGGACGCTGGCACGCAAGTTTGGTCCATACTTCCTGACCGGCACTTTGTGTATCATATTCCATGATGCCTTCATGTTCGCCATTCCTCAGGTGCTGAGGTAAAATGACTGAAAGACTGTACTTAAACTCTTTATCATAGTAGCTGTATCCCATTTCAGTACCATATACCCAAAATGTCTTTTATGTTTTATAAATTTAAAGTTGTTGTGAAAAGTAGGAGTGAAAATAGCAAGAAATGTTAAGTAAAACTTTTACAAGGAAGGTTCCAAGGTCACCGTGTGACATGACATCGATATTATTGTTTAGTTAAATACAGGTATACATTCTTTCATGACTTGGAGAACTACCAACCAAATGACTTTGATGCACTATATTAAAGGGGCTCTAAGCTATTTCTCGTTTTCTTAGCTTTCTACAGTGTCATAGTGTTGAATACTCATCAGACATATGGGCGGCACCATTTTTTGAGTTTTCCAGCACTCTCCACGTTCGGTTTCCTTGGTGACGGGAACGATTGGTCTCCTTCGAAATTTTAGTGACGTCCCAGGGGAGATACTCAGTGATTGGTAATCTTCTCTAGGTTATGCACATCCATGAAGAGAAAGCCACACCCAGATTCACTGCTCAGTATAACTCTTAGCAGTTGACCAATCAGATGCAGTCCAAAGGCAGGACAAAGGACGGAGCTTTCTCTGTTTGCTTGTTTCTGGCAGAGGCTGATCTGTGAGGATCAATAGAAAATAAATGAAGGAGTTTGTGAAAAATGCTTCATTATTTCTTGCCGTTCTGGACTTGCATATTAAAAGTTGGCTGCAGCCAAACTTCTCCAAACCTAACCTTGGACTGAAACTACCTGGATGCATTATAATCTTCGCTAAAGTAAAAACATTTTATCTGTGTGTTTTAAGGTTTTAAAAATCAAATAAAAATTTAACACTAGATCTATAACTAAATACATAGATAGATAAATAGAGAAACTGTTTCAGGGATTTATGATTTTATCAAAGAAAAAAAAAAGAACTAAACACTGGTAGAAGTGAAAACAGGTCACACTGACCCGCCACCCTCTGCCTCGCCATCCCACCAGTCAGACTGGAATGTTGTTGTTCATGCACAGCAGAGAATCAGTGGAAGTGTTAATTACGGCCATGGACCTGTGAGCAAGAAAAGTAGACTAGACCACAGCCTTCTGTGCTCCAGTGAGGAGGATAAGCAGGCAGAAAATGCAGAGGAGGCTTTAAATGGCAGAAATGCTGTCCCACCACAATAAGTGAGCCACAGGCCAAGGGTGAGAGCAGCCTGGCCACAGGCTGAAGCTCTGTTGTGCAGCCTGGACTACTTTCTGCAGACTAAACAGTCAACTAGAAACCACGGCAGTGCTTAAAGGCTATTGATCAAATATACATAAAAAGAGTAAATATCTTACTTGAGTATGTCTTTGTCTGCTTAGCTTTATCTCACACTCTCCAGGAAAACCTATTACATTAAACCATATGGAAATAGATGCAAAAAGCCAATTACTCAACAACCTGATGAAGCTTTAACATCCTTCTCCTCCTCCACAGTCTTCTTCTTGTTTTTATGAGAGATGAAGATGCTCCACTCTGGAAGGGCTATTTTTATGCCACGCTGATGTTCCTGCTCTCCTGCCTCCAGTCCCTCTTCAACCATCAATACATGTACGCTTGCTTCACAGTCGGCATGAGGGTGAAGACAGCTGTAATGGGCCTGGTTTACAGGAAGGTGGGTAAATAAACAATATACATTTACCCAATAACCACCTGATATGACATAAATTATGTCTTAAATTATGAAAACAAAAGCTTCCTTTCCTTCCAGACTGAAAAACGGTTCACAGTGTATGATTAACAGCTCTTACCTAAGATAAATGATGGTGTGTAATCTTTACTAGGGTACAAAATTATATTGTACATAGTGAACCAAAGACTGAAATGTCTCTTTTGTTGCAAATCCAGTCTTTGGTGATAAACAGCGCTGCCAGGAGGACTTGCACTGTGGGCGAGATTGTGAATTTGGTCTCAGCAGACACTCAGAAGCTCATGGACTTTGTGGTCTACTTCAACGCTGTCTGGCTGGCTCCTATTGAGATTGCTCTTTGTCTTTTCTTCCTCTGGCAGGTATGTTGAAATGTTGTGTTTTCACAATGCTTGTTATTTATGCATAGATGCAATTTTGCTGACAATGTCTTGACATGGTTTTCTTATTTTTCTTTATAGCATCTTGGTCCTTCAGCACTGGCTGGAATTGCTACTGTCATCCTCATCTTCCCTCTCAACGGAATTATTGCAAAGACAAGAAGCAAGCTGCAGGTAAAAGCGGGAATCCTTTACATGTTATCCCAGACATCTGGCATGTAAGGTCAAAAGATGCCACAGCTAGTTTAGATAGTGGCTGAAGAGCTGTGTGGGTGTTTGGCCTGGATGTTACATTCTCTCTTGTCCTTTTGATGTCTGCCCCATATAATGTGTTAAAACAACAATGGCAGGAAAGGGTGGGCAGAAGGAAGACTATTTTTCATTTCTCTGGAAAAACAACAGAGGGTTCTTTAAATTTGGATGCCTGTTTAATCAAACTTAAGTCTTGGTGTAAGTGACCACATTCTTGGATCTTTGTTGTTTCCTTGCAATAAAAATTGGTATAATGAAAGAAGCAACAAATTTTTATTGAATTAGGCCAGTTTGTGACATTCAGGAAAACTACGGCTGCCATAATAAGGGTAGACAGGCTCGTGTTCACAATTATATGTACTGCTTTTTGGTGTGGCAATGTCACTCATACACTGGGTCCTAGTTTCAGTTTAAGATTGTTTTTTATTTCAAAGAAATAAAACAAATAAAGAAATGAAAAAACGAATCTCTCATTGTCTGATCAACAGGAGATTCAAATGAAGTTCATGGACAGCCGCATCCGATTGATGAATGAGATCCTAAATGGAATAAAGATCTTGAAGTTTTATGCCTGGGAGAAGGCCTTCATGGAACAGGTTTTGGGCTACAGAGAAAAGGAGCTCAACGCTCTGAAGAAATCTCAAATTCTTTATTCCATCTCGATTGCATCTTTTAACTCCTCGTCTTTCTTGGTAAGATATTTAAAATAAGATTTAGAAGTAAACTTTTTAGCATTAGCAGATGTTGTCTCCATGTCCAAGGCTAGAAAAACCTTGTTTCTCATGGCAGCAATGAGCCTTACATCTTTACAGGGATGCAAAGAAAGATTACTAAAGGCTAACTTTAGCATGCTAACATCCTTACCATGACAATGCTAACATGTTGATTACCATCAGTTATCAAGAATCAGGAATCTTTAATTGTCAGTATGAATTGTCACAATTAAATTTTGTTCAGCAGCTTTTGGCTTAAGGCACACAATAGACACATGAGAGGAGCACACTTAGGACACATAAATATACTAGTATAAAAATATAATAAACAGGATAAAAAATAAAAGCAACAGTGCAAATCAAATCTTTAAAGTAATCAGGTAATATATTACACATATTGCAGTGTTAAATAGTCGTGTGAGTGTTGGCCTGTCTTTACACTGGCGTATTAGTGCTCAGTCTGTGGGTAAATGGGGGGTGAACGTGTGAAGGGATGAGGTAATGGATTTCACAAGTCTGGGAAAGAAGCTGTGTTTCAGTCTGTTGGTGTGAGTTCTGATGTTCCTGCACATTTTTCCAGAGGGAAGCGGAACAAACAAATCTTTAGCAATAAGTCCATTTGCGATAAAGTAAAAAAATTAAGGTTTGCATTTATCCATGTGACTAAGAACAAATAATGATTATAATGCTTTTAAAGGGTTTTGCAATAAGTGCAAGGAGTATGGAGAAGATTTTAGAAAGTAGTGACAATGTACTGCAGCCTTGCCATTAGTTTTTATCCTTCTGTGGGAGCACCAACAAAATTACAGCAACTTCATTCTTCAAGTTGGATTTAAGATGATCATTCAAGCAAGTTTCCGCCTGTAAAAGTGGGTTTTTTTTCCCTTTTAAGATTGCCTTTTCTATGTTTGGAGTCTACGTAATGTTGGATGACAGGAATGTCCTGGATGCACAAAAAGTGTTTGTCTCTATGGCACTCATCAACATCTTGAAGACCCCACTTAGTCAGCTCCCATTTGCTATAAGCACAACCATGCAGGTAGGCAATATTTCTTTTTGACACACAAGAATGTGATCCCTGATGAGGAATATTTTCATACTCGCTTTGAATAAATTATTCATTTAAATAATCACTGACTGTTTCAGGCTTTGGTTTCACTGAGACGCCTGGGAAAGTATTTGTGCTCAGAGGAACTGAAAGTGGAAAACATCTCAAAGGTTCCATTGAGTGCTGGTAAGAAATTCATAGATGTATAGAACTGAATAGATCAGTTTACAGGTTAAGCTCACAAATTCCCACAATTTTGCTCCCATACCGCCTACAATAATAGGCTGATGTAGTTGATATAAGCAGCCTTCAAGATGTTGTTGTTTATAACTGTAGAGTACCACAGCCTTGTATGGATCATATGCACTGTCACTTCCTGGGTCCAAGGCTGACTGGTAGACAGGAAAATTATAGGATGTTTCCATTTGATGGTTAAAGTTAAATCATGGCATGAATACAGACATATGATTCATAGAGAAATAAAAAAAAAACACACTGTACTTTCCTGTGTATGATCTGTCAACACTTACTGAGACAGCTTGTGAAAAAGAAACAGTTCTGTAATTTGCATGTAATTACACCCAGACGGTACTCTGATGAGTAACTTCAAGGGGAAACTTTGTAAGAAAGTTTGTGCCTCAGTCCTTCTCATTGCAGTCTTTCTTCTATTAGTTTATTTTTTATGTTTCTTACTTAGATGGTGAAGATGTGGCCATAGAAAATGGCACTTTCAGCTGGTCCGCAGAGGGCCCTCCGTGTCTTAAAAGGTCCGAGTTGTAAAAAATAAAAAATTTGAAAAGATTTGCTATTAAAGAAATCAAAGGAGACTTCATGTGTAATTTGCTTCTTTGTGACAGGATCAATGTCCGTGTGCCACGTGGTTCCCTTGTTGCTGTGGTTGGGCATGTGGGCAGTGGAAAGTCATCTTTGTTGTCCGCCATGCTTGGTGAAACAGAGAAAAGAAGCGGCCAAGTCACTGTCAAGGTACAAAACAAAGTTCCATATGCAAAAGCTATTCATAGTTTGTGGGTTAGATTTAATAAATATTGTCAGTCTGACTTTTGGCACATCTTTGCAGGGTTCTGTGGCATACGTGCCCCAGCAGGCCTGGATCCAGAATGCCACAGTCCAAGACAACATCATATTTGGTCGTGAGAAGATGAAAACATGGTATCAACGTGTGCTGGAGGCCTGTGCCCTGCTGCCTGACCTGGACATCTTACCTGCAGGAGATGCTACAGAAATTGGAGAAAAGGTATGAAATATCCTGAAAATAATTGTGTTGGTTGCCTGATTTATGTATGTGATATCTAAAACTTTCAAAACATCTTTTCTGTGCAGGGGCTGAACCTGTCTGGTGGGCAGAAGCATAGGGTGAGCCTGGCGAGGGCTGTGTATAGAAAAGCTGACGTGTACTTGCTGGATGATCCACTGTCTGCTGTTGATGCGCATGTGGGTCAACACATCTTTGACAAAGTCATTGGACCAAAAGGAGTACTTAGAGACAAGGTAATATCATGTAAAACCTGCAAGAGGACTTCAGCCAATTCACTTCTGCTGCCAAACACAATTTTTACACCTAAACCACTGTTCTGCATGATTTTTACCGTAGTATGGAAAACCACCTCTTTGCTGACACTTTTGTTTTTAAGAAAGCCTTAATTAAGTGTTGGATTGTGCTTGCATCTTATTTTCTGACTTGTGTGGCTTACTTTACAGACCCGCATCCTGGTGACCCATGGGATGAGCTTCCTGCCGCAAGCTGACCTCATCCTTGTTCTGGTAGATGGAGAAATCACAGAGAGTGGCTCCTATCAGGAGCTGCTCAGCCGCCATGGTGCTTTTGCTGACTTCATCCACACTTTTGCAAGCACAGAGCGAAAAGAGAGTGCCATGCAGAGGGGTGAAGAAATCTTTCAGAAATGGATTCTAGCTCTCGATGAGTGAGTTTATCTTAATAATTCGCTTTTGTTTTTTGTTGCTTTGTAGCTGGTTCCAGGAGATCCAACGCTCGGCTCAGCATGATTGATTTTATGCCTTTCTCTAGAGACTTGTCACAGGAGCAGCTCATTGGGTATGTAAACTACAGGGGAAAAAAATGGAATCCTGGGCATCTTTAAATGAAACTGACCGTTGACCTTTCCTCATTCCCCAGGGGTGACACCACTAATACCAACCTTCAAAATATGGAGCCAGTGTCTGAAACTGACCAGGAGCATGTAGCAGAGGACTTGGGCAAGCTGACTGAAGTTGATATGGCTCACACAGGACGAGTGGGTCTAAAAATAGCTTTTAGCTTTAAACTTCCAGTGGCATGCCACAAGTAACTTTGTAGCTTCCCGTAAACCAAACTTTACAAGTGCCTTTCAACTTATTTAGCATTTTCCGCTCACAATGTTAATATTTTAATTCAACTTCCTACAATTTAGTGTTATTTTTGCTGCAGCTACCAGTGAAACTCCCGATGAATAGACTGAATGCCTCAGAAAAGAGCAGAATGAGAATGTCTGTTACTAAATGGCACTGTAAATTTTGTAGATATTTAACTCTTGACTCACTTGTATTTTTGGTTTTATTCCACTATAGGTGAGGTTGGAGATGTATAAGAAGTACTTTAAAACCATTGGCTTGGTCATCATCATTCCCATCGTCTTCCTATACGCCTTTCAGCAGGGGGCCTCTCTGGCCTACAACTACTGGCTCAGCATGTGGGCTGATGATCCTGTCGTTAATGGCACTCAGATTGATACCAATCTGAAACTGTCTGTTTTTGGGGCTCTTGGCTTTGTACAAGGTCAGTTATGTTCTTTATAAACCCCCTCCCTCCCACCACATCTCTCAAATAGTTAATAATAAGTGATATTTAACTTCAAATTCCTTTATTTTGTCTTCAGGTATTGCTATCTTTGGTACGACTGTTGCCATCTCCATCTGTGGCATCATTGCCTCTCGTCACCTACATACGGACCTCCTTCTCAATGTTCTCCACTCTCCAATGTCATTTTTTGAGTGCACGCCAAGCGGCAACCTACTAAACCGCTTTGCCAAAGAAATTGATGCCATTGACTGCATGGTCCCTGAAGGCTTAAAGATGATGTTGAGTTATGTCTTCAAACTCATGGAAGTCTGCATCATTGTGCTCATGGCGACACCCTTTGCAGCTGTGGTCATCCTCCCTCTTGCTTTCCTCTACGCCTTCGTCCAGGTACGTGTACTTTTTGAAATTACAAAACAAGCACTTTGATCTCTTATTTGAGATCCTTGTGTTTAGAATGGCTTAGCAGAAGCTGGGATCCATTACTCTATGTTATTGGAAAGCTTTGGGCTCCAAAACCAACTCTTCTGGTCTTGCCGTATATTTTGTTCCCAACCTGGCTTGAATGTTGAACACATTCACTATGAATTATGGGAAAGCCCTCAGTGCTCCCTTTTGTTTCTCCTATTAAAGCTGGTGTTTTACTTTTCCACTGTGGACTGCAGAGCTTCTATGTTGCCACATCCTGTCAGCTGCGCAGGCTGGAAGCCGTTAGCCGTTCGCCCATTTACACCCACTTCAACGAGACGGTGCAAGGTGCCAGTGTAATCCGGGCCTTTGGAGAGCAGTCTAGGTTCATTCAAGAGGCCAATCAAAGGGTCGATTTCAATCAAACCTCATACTTTCCCCGATTTGTTGCTACCCGGTGAGACTATTTTTGATCGAAAGTGCTTTAATATATTAATTTCCATAATTAATAGGTAGTTCAGTGAGTTAAGATTAAATAATGACCATGGATTATTACATCCACAGGTGGCTTGCAGTAAATCTGGAGTTTGTTGGAAATGGTGTGGTATTAGCTGCAGCCATTCTCTCTGTGATGGGAAAAAACACCCTGAGTCCAGGCATCGTTGGTTTAGCCGTGTCTCATTCCCTCCAGGTAAGAGATTAAACCCACACATGCAGAATATTTAAAAAGTGGTTTGTTCAGACAGCAAAAGGACTGTAAAGTTGTTTAAAGTAAAGTCATTGTGCTGTGTATGTTCAGGTGACTGGAATCTTGAGCTGGATTGTGCGATCCTGGACCGACGTGGAAAACAACATAGTTTCTGTGGAGAGAGTCAACGAGTATGCCGATACTCCCAAAGAGGTTGGTTTTTCCACCATGCAGATGCAAAGCTGTACCAGAAGACCTAATCTTATTCTTTACTCATTCCTTGTTTTTGCCTAATGCAGGCCAGTTGGAGTACAGAGGGCAGCTCCTTGCCCCTGGCTTGGCCCCAGAACGGCACCATTGAATTCCAGGAGTACGGGCTGCAGTACCGCAAAGGCCTTGAGCTGGCTCTGAAAGGCATTACGCTGCAGATTAATAAAAGAGAGAAGGTCATTTTTCTTATGATATATAAGCAAATACTTGCAAGTACAGAGTATGGACAGTAACAATGAAATAGATTATCTTATATATAAACTTAAAAAAAACTTTTTCAGGTTGGAATTGTGGGTAGAACCGGTGCTGGAAAGTCCTCACTTGCCTTGGGAATCTTCAGGATCCTGGAGGCAGCAAAGGGAAAGATCTTTATAGATGGAGTCGACATTGCTAAGATTGGACTGCATGACCTTAGGTCTCGGATCACTATCATTCCTCAGGTACAACAGGATTAGCACCTACTAAACTGCGACTTTTAATTACATAAACAAGTTCAAGTATTTGCAGTCTGATCCTCTGGATCCAAATTAATTTATTCAGAGCTGTAATAGGTCTCTTACTGATCCAGTTTGGGGAAGACTAACTTCTTCCACCGTCTTTCTCAGGACCCCGTGCTGTTCTCAGGCTCCCTCAGGATGAACCTTGACCCCTTTGATACCTATACAGATGAAGAAGTTTGGAGTTCACTGGAACTCGCTCACCTTAAAGACTTTGTGTCTAATCTCCCTGACAAACTTAACCATGAATGCTCAGAGGGAGGAGAAAACCTCAGGTACACGGATATGATACTTGGCAGTACAGAAATAGCACTAGGCTTTACTTTTACAAGGCAGTCAAAAATAAACTATCATAAAGACATCTAGTATATGATTCTGTCCTCCTCTTTTTCCACTTTGTCTGTGTAGTCTGGGTCAGCGCCAGCTAGTCTGCCTAGCCAGGGCCTTGCTGAGGAAAACCAAGATTCTGGTTTTGGATGAGGCAACAGCCGCTGTGGACCTGGAGACAGACACACTCATCCAATCAACAATCCGCACACAGTTTGAGGACTGCACTGTGCTGACCATTGCTCACCGCCTCAACACCATCATGGACTACACAAGGTGCAGGAAGTCACTATTCAAAGACTACAGTCAGATGGTCATGATCATATAACTAACTTAAATGGTGCTTGCTCCCTCTAAAATGTGAAAATTAGCTATTTTATGTACTTTTGCCATAAAAGCTCTTATAAGCACAAACCTGAATAACATCCCTATTTACAGTATCTTCTTTTCAACCACCAGTTTAACTATTTTTAAAGTTTGTTCAGATGTTGGTTAAAATTAAATTATCTCCAGACTCATTTACACTAGACAGTTAAATGTGATTTTCAGGGATATATAACAAACACAATGTTGTCTTTGCAGTTTGGACACATCACAGCCTGAAAGTATGAAGCTCTTAGGACCTTGAGTGCAGCTAAAGTTGAAGAAAAATTGTTGTAATGTCCAGAGTAAACTTTACGTGTAAATGATAACTTTCAACCTGCAAGTTGATCTCATAGCCCGGCTGATATGAGGCACATTTAACCGCTTAACACATGAATTTATTTATAATTACATCATGAATATTTCCATTTAATCCCAAGAAATACAATTACAAAACCAGAAAAGATAGACTTTATTTGTATATTTTATATTTTAAAGGACATGACAAGCTCATAAATAGCACATAAAAATGATTTAAAATACACCTAGGTTGTTTAGGAATCAAAATCAATCATTTTCATGATTCAATGTGTTTCATCTTCAGTGTGTTTCATCTTTGATCTGAGCTGTATTCTGTTTGTACAATATATAGATAATATTGAGATTTAGAGTTTGATATCTAGTTTGATTTTTTGGGGGTTTTTTTTAGTAACATTGCAATGAATTGCAATGAATGTTGTTCTTTTTTACTGACGCTTTGCCTTATACCATGTGAGCCTTTTATTGATGTTTTATTTTTTCATTTTTCACAAATTATTAAAAAAAACAAAATGATCAGCTATAATAACTAGATTTTGAAACAAATGACAATGTGGAACATGATCATTCCCTGCACTCTTGTTGGCCTGGTTAAGATTATTACTAATACCTAGTACAGGTCAAGTGTAGATAGATGAGATCTAACTCTTGTTTTCTGTTGATTTTCAGGGTGATTGTTATGGACAGGGGCCACATCTCTGAGATGGACTCTCCAGCAATCCTCATCTCACAGCGAGGAAAGTTCTATCGAATGTGCCAGGAAGCTGGGCTAGTCTAGCCCTATGTTGAACATCGTAACCGAGAACTGATGACCTGCAGTGCAGATGTTGCACCTTATTTGTGTGACTTTTTAACACATAGATCACACTGGGCCATTCCAAGCTTTGTGGCAGCTCCAAATTCCTTTCTATGAGTGCATTGTTGATGAATCTCACGAGCAGCTGCAATCAGTCCCCACAGTATTTGTTTGTTTTTGTTTTTTGAACACAAAGACATCTTGTCCTAAGTCAGGAAAAGACTAAGTTAAGAAGATACATTGATTAACCTAAGACAATGAAAACTTAAAATAAAGCTTTAGCGGATTATTGATTCTCAAAGCTATAAATATTGTATATAGATTGCCGGAGTCAGTTTATTCCATCAAGGAATATGCAAAAATGCTGAAATGTAATAAAAGAACAAATCTTAGTGATTGCATTCTCTTTAAGGATGGAAAGTATACAGTTATTTTTTGTTGTTGTTGTTGTTGTTTTTGTTATAAATAACATTACATGTTTTTGTTGTCTCAGGCTTACACATGGATGTTTAGTCACATTTTTAGCCTTGTATACTGAAAAAGAGGCCCTTTTGTACTTGCCAGTTGATAGAAGTCTGTTCTGAGTTCCCATCCCAGAATCTGGGTAAGGAACATTTCTGACACACTAGCCTCCCTGCCAGCAAATGCAGGGGAAACAAGCTTTTTACAGCTGGCAGAATCTGAGCTTAGGGCCATTTTTATATGTCAGGGAGAAAGACAAAAACAGCGAAGTAAGCCAAGACATTAGCAATCGTCCAACTATGTTGTGGCTTTTGTTTATTTCTGTGAAAGTAAACCTATAAAAAGTCAATAGAGACCCAGTTGGTCAGATTTAACCTGATACCGGTAGTGAAAACTGCCATGAATGAAGAAAATGCCCGTTAAAAGCAGTGGTAATAAATCTCTATGGGATTATCTTTGCCTACACAAAACACACAATGAGTAGAAAATCACTATTGTTCTCATGGTGCTGACATGTCAGACTAGAAATAGTCCCCTTTAAGCTTAAGCCTTGATTTAGAGAAAGAACACTCCAAAGAGAAGCTTCAACTGGTTTGTCTTACTTGTTTAGACCTTATATTCTAAGAGAAACCCCAGTGTTTACTTATGTCATGTTACAAAACGTATTAAGTATCCTCAAAATTACGAGGAGTGTATTTATACTTTTTATAACAAGCTTGATCCTTTTACTGTTAAAGTACTGTTTTTTTTCATATATGAGGCTGGAAAAATAAAGTCTATTTGAATCTATTCTAATATCAGTCTTCTATTTTTTAAGGACCTGTCTCTCTCTCTCTCTCTCTCTCTCTCTCTCTCTCTCTCTCTCTCTCTCTCTCTCTCTCTCTCTATATATATATATATATCTCCATATATATATATATATATCTCTATATATATATATATATATATATATGGAGATATATATATATATCTCCATATATATATATATATCTCCATATATATATATATATATATATATATATATATAAAACACATGTTTGGAAATATATAATCATTTATGATCTAACACTTCTACAGTCTTTGTAGATGAATGAACTGCTGAAAGGACTCCGTAAAAAGAAATGAGACGTGCTTTGAGTCCGGATTGAATCAGTTTAGTTAACATGTCCATCACTAGGTGGCAGAGGTTCACAGACCTGGAAGTTACACAACAGTTTGTTTACATTTATTACAATGGCGACCGTCCCTGAGCTCAAGTGTGGTAAGCGCTAATTCCATACTTTCATCATTTTGTTGCTTGACTATCTACTAGTGCTTCAATTAATCCAAGTTATACCACATATCATTATAAATTTATCAGCTGTCTTGTATGCAGGATTGTTTAAATCACTGAGCATTTTATCCACCAGTCTCCATTCAGAAACCTTACAGTCAGCTAAATGAATGGCCAAACTTTTAGTCATCTGTTATATGATCCATTATTTTCTCTCCTTTTCAAATCTGCATTTAAGTTCTGTTTATTTCTTTATGGCGTTACATGTAAATCAAACCATTATTTCGGATAAATTTCTTACTCAACTGCTTCCTGTAGCTAACCGTTAGCTAGCTAGCTTCGCTTTTATCTCATTTATCCCTTCCTAATTAGTGTGTAGAAGTTTTTCAATCATGTAAAAGAAAGTCAATTTAAAGCGTTTCAATTGTATCGCGGTTTTAGGTTTACTTTCTTATGGTTTGGTTAGAAAAGTCATTTTAATATTGCTAGTAATTGATTGGAGATCGCCTCATGTCAGTCAACCTAACTTTATTGAGTTAAGCTCGTGGCCAGATGATGAGGTTTATTTGTATTGTTTGGATGAAAAACTGAAAACACACACATCTGATTATATTTCAGCCGTAAGGGAAAATTTGGAGTCTCGAGGCGTGCTGGGCCAGCTGAAGGCTCGTATCCGGGCGGAAGTGTTCAGCGCTCTGGATGATCAGCGTGCCTCGAGGCCGCCGCTGTCCCATGAAAACCTCCTCATCAACGAGCTCGTCCGGGAGTACCTGGAGTTCAACAAGTACAGACACACAGCCTCAGTGCTAACAGCAGGTGGAAAACAAAATCAGAGATATTTCCTGTGTTCTTGTCACATAGTTTTATATGTAGCTATTACTGACACACTTTGTACATTGAAAATATGTCGTTTTTGAGTTTACTGCATCAAGATAAATCAAATGTAAAAAAAAAAAAAAAAAAAAAAGAACAGTACTGATTTGATTTATAAAGACCTATTTACATTTCAGATGCTGTGTGATGTCAGTGTAACCAGCCGGTATGACAGAGCAAAGTGAACTGTTTCTCAGTAATGTTTGGTTTTATCAGAGTCTGGCCAACCTGAAGATCGCTTGGACAGACAGTTCCTGGCAGATGAACTGAAAGTCTCAGAGGATGCAAGCTCCAAGTCCGTGTATGTGTCTAAATCACGATTTGAAGTATTCCAGTAGAGTCCAAACTCTAGAGTTTGATCATTTTGGGGATAATTTTTCACACTATCATCATGAAACATTATGGTACTACTTTTCATCAAGCTTGTTCATTATTAAGTTTGGTTTGGTATGAAGTGACTTTTTTGACTACATTGATTTGAAATAGTCTCTGCTGGTCTTGAGGACAGGCAAGGCAAGTTTCTTTGTATAATACAGTTCAAAAACAGGGTGATTCAAAGTGCTTTACAGATACATTAAAATATTTCAAAATAGGAAGCATGATTTAAAAGTAAAACAAGAAAGAAAGGAAAAGGAAAGAGCATTACATAAACACTATGAAAATCTTGATCAATTCCAGTTTATAGAAACGTATGCAAGGAGACTCTTTGAGGTCTTTCAGGGAAACTAAAGAAACTTAATGTTGGAATAACCACTGGCTTACAACCCATTTCCTTGCTGTGTTTTCTGAAAAAATAAAAGATAATCTAAGATGTTCATTGCAGTATTTTTTCTTCTTTTGTAGACCTCTTCTATATGGTCTGGTGTCTCACTTTCTGAACAGCAGCAATAAGGGAGGGACAGTGTTTCTGCGAGGTGCTGCCGTCAGTAACACAGCTCCTAAACCTGTCTAAAAAGGGACTAATGATGATGATGAGGGACTACAAAGATGGTGCAGCATTGCTGTAGATGGCAGGATATTCTACAGCATCTTACTGAACTCTGTTGCCTTTCACATGCAGTGTTTTTCACGAGTAAAGCAGCATGTGGTGAATTAATTTATTGCATTAATGTTCCATTTTTCTGAATTGCCAAATATTTCCTAATTCTTTTTTTTTTTTTTAATTCTTTTCTAATTCTTTTTTTCTATTTATGTTTCCGCTTTATGTTTACTTGACTTTCAAAGTCAAGCAGGCATGAATCTGTGTTGTTTTTTTGTTATGTTTTAGGTTATGATTGATGCCTTTTATATGTTTTATAAAGTTTTGATATGTCATATGCCATCTTTTAGTGGAAAATAAACATTTCTATCTATATACCACTGTAAATTTGTTGAAGCGCGTTTTCCTTCAGTCATGTGGTGGCAGTGTCCCTGCAGAAAAGGCTGCTGATGTCTGCTGTCTCAAGTGTGGCAAAATCTCTGTATATCTCTTGCTTTCCATTTAACTTCTTACACACTCCTCTGGCATTTTCATAGATTTTTCTTAAAATATTTTTAGATTATTTGATTTAATAATGGTCTTATTACAGGCTATAATAGGAATTTTTACAAAAAACTCAACTTTTTTTCTCACATCTCTCTTATGTTGGACACACTCATGGCAAAAATGCACTCTTAAAATAAACTGCTAATGAATTTATCACACATTTATTTTTCTCCAATCCCTGAAACAGCTTCAATAATTCAGTAAGAATGATTCAATGAATTGAATGTTTTAAACAAACACAAAAGAATTATTCTTCAAATAGCAAATAATAGGGATGGGATGTCAGAAACATCGGACAACTCACAGTAAGTATTTATGTATTCAAATCTATTTATTACAGAAGCCTGGACCTATTCACCACCACCTATGACACATCCCCTTATCTATTATATGGAAAAATAATTTTCATTGTTTGTTTTTCCTAATAATTGAGCTGCTCAGATAGTTAAACTGTCATTTAAAGGGTTAAACACTGAAAAATATTTTTTTTTATCATTTTGAGCAGGTCTCAAGTTCCATTGGTTTATGGAGCAGGTTTTTATTTTTTTATTTTGCAGATACAGTTTTGCCATGAAATGGTCAAATTGATCAAATTTAAGGAAGGCAAAAGGTTTAGAAGTTAGAACATGTCAATGTGGGTTAAGGATTCTTAAATGTTTTACTTTACTTTACCATAAACTTACTAACCTTCAGCAAGCTGCGATGAATGTGCCGATCTTTGTCAGCCTTCTCCGTGATTGGTTAGAAATGAGAGAAATCTGATTTGATCTGTGAAAAATGTCAGACAAATGTTTGTATTAAAACAAACCTTTTTTCTGACCTGGAGAACTACTTGAGATTCCTCTCCTAACGTCATACATGCTGCCACCTATTCCTTAATATTCTGGTAACAACAGACTTACTCCCCACCATGCTGCACCACTGAACACCACTGAACACCACAGTAAATCATGTGATTTTCAAACTTTAAAGGTCCACCTTCACTGACTGATGTGCTATTATGTACACATTATTGTACAAATGCACATGTTATGTTACTTCCTCTTTACATTGTAATGTCTTATTTCTGTAGTGAAGCACTGTTAAGAAGAGTTTCTCTTTGGCCATTAAAGAATATTCTGACTCTGAATCTCTAGTTTCGTTTAAAGTTCATGGCCACAAAGTGTTAACTTCAAGCTCCAGTCTTTTGAGGCCTGCAGGTTTGAGTTGTTCCCCAGTTCTAACCCACATGGGTCCCATGATGATTCTTTTTCCCAGGCAAATTGACCCATCAGTCTGATTCAAATGTGCTGCAGTAGGAAACACCCAAATGAACTGCAAGGCTGTTGTCCTGGAGGACTCTAGACACGCCAGCTTTATCAGCACCAGATTTCAGTATTGTTATATAGACACGCCTTTCTTTTCTGTCTCTCTTTTTCCTCCTTTCATTTCCTCTTTTTTTTTCCTCTTTCCCTGCCAGGTCCAGCTCGGCCATATCAAGACTGACAATGATTGCAAAATGATAAAAGGAAAAAAAAAATAAATAAATAAAATAAAATAATTATCATAATAATAAAAACATTCAGATTATCAAGGGCAGCTATATACATGAGATGTCTCCCTTGACAGAGCAAATCTGTCTGGCAAAAATATGGCACGCAGATTGCTGTTCTGTATGCTGTTCTGTATGCTGGACAGGACAGGTAAAAAAAAAAAAAAAAAAAGGACTTGCTATATAAAAGGAGGAAGTAATATAAAATATATTATATAATATATACTGAACTGTTCAGTTTTCAGTTTTCTAATATGGGTTCATTTGTGTGCAAAAGAGGCATCTATATTGGCTGCACAGCTCTTATGAATGCAGCACAGAAGATTGAAGAAGTTGAATTGAATTAATATGTGCCTTCAGGCTTAAATTAGAAATCCATTGCATGCCATTTGAGTCAAATATATCCATCAACATGTTTTCTCCGATAGAGAGCCTACTATGGACACAGACAAAGGGGAAAAATACTATAAAATATCTGTGTGGAGATTCCCACACTAAGATTTTATTAATATGCTAAAGGTTTGGTTTAGTTTGATCACTGAAAGGCTAAAATGTGAGTCCCACAGTTTCAATTCAATTTCAATGCCCTCATCTTTTGTCGTTCTTTTAACAGCCTTAATTACTCTGAGGGGCTGGTCAGATATTTTATTCTCATCCCACAACTGGAGGAGTTTGAACGTTTGGCCAGGTCAAGGAAAAATTAATGTCATCAGGACACTGCCCCTTAAATATTTTTTCCCTTTAGATTTTTCCTTGTATTAACCTTGTATGGATCGCTTCACATATAAGAGACTTATTCACTGATCACTGTCAAGGTGGCATGATTATTAAAGTTTATTAGTCTATCAGATTTCCATGTTTTATTTCACACATTACTAGTAAAAACCGGGCTTACATTAAAATCTTCCTTGATACCCTTCTAGTATCAGAGAAATATAAACCATTCATCTGCAGCAGCTTGGTGCAGGTAAATAAGTGTTGTCCCCATAGAGGCAGCTTTGTTTGAACAATGATTTTACTGATGGACCATATTTAGTCACTGGGACATGGCCTCGTTGCTTGCGCTAGACTTTGAAAGTAACACAGAAAGTTGCTGAGATTCCACACAGACCCCATTCTCCTTATATGGCACACACACCAGCCTCCCTGTTCAGTGTATCTGCTGCTTTCTTTCCTTCCTCCTCCCCGTTTACTCCTCATCCCTCCCTCTGTCCTGTCTCTCATCCTGTCCCTCCTGAGTAACCTTCCTCATGGATGCAACTCCACCTTCATGACGTTTGTCAGAGGGAGCCTGAAGGTTCTCCATATTGGTCTTTGGTCCAGGTTTCACACACTGACATACCAACAAAACACTCCACAGAACAGGCCACAGCTATCGACCAGTGGCTTGATTTATTGGAGCAAATGAACAGTGTCCTTATATAGGAAGTTCAAGTGAAAAGACAGTGGAAACAGGAGGGATGCAGCAGGAGAGGGACAGAGGGGGGTATGGTTGTTTTGGATTGTGGGATGTGACATGCATAGCGATAGAAAACACAGATGGGATGCATGTGCACACGCCAAAAAAACCCTCCTCACATTCATTATGTGAATTATGAAGATGTTAGAACAATTCTCCAAAGTGATTACAGTAACAGAGGGAGTCCTGCTGCACACAATTGGCTTGCCTTATGAGGAGAAGGAACACATTGCATAATCCATAAACCGTACTGGGTGTAGGACTGGAGGATACGTTCATTAGCTTTTATGAGCTGTATCTTTAATAAATACTCTTACCTATTTAAGTTTTACTATTTATTCCATTTTAACTGGTATATTTTCTTTTACAATTGTCAGTATATCAAATCCGTTGTTTTTTAGGGAGAAGTACAGTACAGAATGTTTTTCACTCCTTTTGGAGTATTTTTCCTTTCTTACTTTTTGTTGATTTGTTATTTTGACCACTTATTATGTCTGAAATCTATAAGAACTTTTAATTTCAACCAACCTGAATGCAACTACTGTCAAATTAAATTTGAGTGTCTGCACCTGTTTGCTCATTATTGTAACATGCAGATCGTATCAGTGTCCAGGTGGCTCCAGACCTTGACCTCTTATTTCCTTATTCTCCTTTCAAGTTGTCAGTTGGTCATCTCATCTTACAAAGTGGTCTAAAGCAATAAATTCTCCAGAGTCTCACTTGTTTAGTTATTTTAAGTGGAGTTCTTGTTCCTGACCCTTTTCAGAAAAATGAGTTTTTGTGTGTCAACTTAAGCAGTGTTGTGTCAACAAAGGACAAACAACTTGAAAATCACTTAGAAAATATTTTCCAGATCTTTCTTACTGGCAGCCTGTTTTAAAGATACAGATGGAAGTATTTTTCCTCAATCAAAGTAATTTCCAAAGAAATATTAGCCCAAAACTTGTCAGTAATGCTGGCAGGATCTCCCTGGGCCAGCAGGTGCCCTAGGGAAAGAGGAATTTTGCCTCTATCCCAATGCTTAACAAGCTACATAGCTAGTCGCACACATTTCGTAACTAATTATTGTCTCTTTATTAACACACAATATAAGTCCCACTGTAATACTAAATGAAACAAACAGCAACAAAAATGATAGATAAACACTTCTGAGTTTAGTGTAATAGTTGAGGGCAAGTAATGGCACATGTGCAAATCCTATACACAATGTAAAACAGTGCAATCTGCACTCAAAAAACTACAATAATGACAAAAGAAAATCAATAGCACTTCCCAGTTCAGTACAAAAGTCCTGGGCAAAAGAAAAGAATAAGTACAAATCCTAAAACAATGTACAATAGCCTGTCTGTAAAAAAAAAGTCTGAATGCAATCATCTTTATTACATTTCTGCACTGAGGATTCAGGGTTCTTTAATAAGATCTGCTTGCTGCTGTTCTGCAGGTCTTTGACGTATCCTTGTTCTGACACACCTGACTCCCATTGAATAGATCCAACAGCTAATGAAGTTCTACACAATGAGTGATTACTTTGAGTCAGGTTTGTTGGAACAGGGGCACTGAAAACCTGCAGGATTGTGGCCTGGGGGGACCAGAGCTGGACACCCCTGACTTTTCAGTTTCTCCTATTCAATTAATGCCAGACTTAGCAAGACACTATTCTCCCTGTCAATTAAAGTAAAGCAAAATTAACAGTATTTAAAAACAGGAAAGAAAAAATGCATTTATGACCTGACTAGGAACATGATATGCTATCAATCGACTTTTTGATGAAGCCTCAGCGGAAATGGCTTCCATTTAAAGGTGACCTTTAAGAAATCATGTTTTTATGGAAGAGAAAGAGGGGAAAAGGCTGAGGTTTGCCACATGGCACAAGAACTGGGCTGAAAACGAGCAGAAATAGGTCTGATGGAGGGATGACGGTGATATTAAATGCTTATTGTAAATCTTGTTAGAGCTGTACAATTTGAATGTCTGGGACATTTTTTTGATGATGTAGAAAAACTACAAACATACGTGTCTGCACAGGTGCCAGTGTTTACAGAGTAGTGGGCAAAAGGATTTTTTTCCGTTTTATTATTAAGATAAAATGGTCATCTAATTTAATCATCTGTCACTTCATCAGCATCTTTAAGTCCAACTTCCCGTGAACCCGCTGATGAGCGCAGTGCGCATGTCCGCTGCCTCCTGCCCTGCTCGTGGATGCTGAACTGGAGGAGGTGGGTCAGTGCGTGCAGCTCCACCCTCGCGCTACAGTGCGCAGTTTAAATGGTAAGCCTTTGAAATTGACTGGGGTCATTTGAACTGTCTGCTTTTGGAGTACGTCGTCAACGCTGCTTTCTCTAAACTCCAACTTTCCAAACCCCAAATCTCCCCACATTGCACATCTCTTCACGTTGCGTGAGTATAAAGGTTACTGACGAAGGAAATATTCTAGTACAGGCTTTGTCAACGTGCACTTCTCTCTACCGCTGTAACTGAAAGGAGAATTGTTGTGTTTATTTTTCCTCTGCGTGTTCAGCTGATGAAGTCGAACTTTTCAAACTGTTATAATCCTTGGACAAGATTTTTAACTTCTACTATTTGGATGAAGCCTGCTTTTCAGGAGGCATCCTGACAATTGACAAACTAATTTATGCTCATCTCAACTAAATAATAGATTATCATTAATGCAAACGTTTTGGATTATTAAATGAAGCGGATGATAAAGGCATCTTATTGTGTAATTCAGCTGATTATGATTTTCTCTGTAAAATTCTCTATATGACTCTGCAGTACAGTTTACATAAGTAAAAGGGAAGTTAAGTCTTATCTCAGAAGAAATGTTTACCCTAACCATGGTGTTTCCTGTTTTCCAAATATGGCTGTGTTTAGTTGCTTGTCTTCCTACAAACTGATGAACTTTGTGGTTTGAGATGTGAACTTTTGATAGAAGCTGCTTGTGACTTCGCTTTTGCTGTTGTATTTTGTTTTTACATTAAACTACTCACACTTATCAGTGTTTCTGATAATTGCATGATTAAATAGATTATTTGCAAGTAAACAATACTGGTACAGCTTTTCTATGTTTGTGAAGTTAACTTAGATTTCGGATCTGCCTGATGGTTCTGGGACATTTCCACAGTTAAAGGATGCAGAAAGCATGTTCCCCATGCTAATCAATTATTTGTGTGAGAAGACTTAGTTTAGATTATATATTTTTTATTTTCCTCATTATACAAAAAGCACAAGTCAGGGTTTATGTGTCGAATGATAACAGAAATAATGTTTGTGAAACATTTAAGACAGAAAATGAGAAGGATCATGTACTGGCACTTCAGATCAAATTCTCTCAAACACAAATTTCTATTTAGCCACAAAGTCTCTGGAGAAACATTTCCACTGGTTTATTATTTTAGAAAGAGAAATTGTTACGCTGTTTATAAGATTCATCATAATTATGCACCTTTTTTTTTTTTGTTTTGTTTTTTTTGGTTTCTAAGTTCTAATCAACAGAATATCAGTGAGGTGTATAACAACAGAAACACGAGCCTTTTACGCTGTTTTAAACAGGATTAGGATTCTGAGATGCTGTTCTATGGATGATGCTCTAGTGAGTGTTGATGCAGAACATTATATCTTTAATGAATCGTATTATGACAGTACACTTCAGTTATAACGTCATAACTTTAGTTACGATGAATAGTCAGGAGTTTTGTCTCATGGTAAACAGAGACACATTTTCATTTGCCAATTTAAGGGTTTTTGACACCCCTAATTTCTTTAAGATACACAGGCTGAACAGAAATTGTGATTATGCAAGTGGAGGCTTTACAAAGTTATTAAGCTGAATTCTGAGAAAAGTTCAAAGGGATGAAGACGACCACTTTGATTGGCTGCTTATCATCCTCAACTGATCCCCTTCTTGTTTTCCCAGAAAGGCCTCAAGTCACTGGACTTCTCTACTGACTTTGTAGGCTTGGATAAATGGAAAGAGGTGTGGTTTTTTGTTAGGTGGTTGTCTGTTTGGTTATATGTGGGGAACATTCTCAGCTTTCTCACTACAGTCAGTGCATAGTTCCCATTTAAAATGTGCTCCAGTCTCACTATAAAGAGATGAGAGAGGTTTGAAGTAACATTCTACACAGAAATCGTTGATTGTCTGTATTGTAGGAAGTTTATAAGCTTGAGTTCAGAAGCAACTCTGATTTGACTTACAATAATATTTTTTTAGAGTTTTACTAGACTTAGTGAAGCAACTGTATTTGATATTTATCCAAGACCTTGTCAATATAGAAAAGTGACAAAGCAAATGGTCAGCCAAAACAGACAGAAGATGTCCTATGGTTGGATGCATAGTCATCTTATCAGTCTGATTGTAAGATTATGCTAATCCTACTTTATATTGATTTGAAGAGATGCTCCTATCTACACGCTGACCCACACCATACCAGCACAGTTCTCCCCACAGATTTCATGTCAATTTCATGCCAAAAAAGTGAGGGCCAGCTTTAGCTTTTTCCCGATGACATGTCATCTAACATATTATTTACTAAACTCTATTTTTATTGAGACTGTAAAGAACTAGGAGCGTTCACATCTCCTGCACATGTTACTGTTAGCATTTCACTTGGCCTCCTGCTGCAGATAGTTCTTCCAGACCCTGCACTTGTTCATAATGTGACTACTACATGTTGCATTTAAAAAATAATTCTGCCAGGGGCCCATATGAAGCATGATAGTTAATATCCCGGCTCTCTCAGTTTCCTTCCCTCACTGTTATCATTTTGCAGTAAACGATGAAGCTCGCAAGAGACATACTATTCCCTATATGGGCTTTGTTTGGGAGTTCACTAGCCTTGCTGTTTAGGTCCGCAGAAAAAGAACCCTGCTCCAGAGAAAGGGCCCATATATGGTCATCACAGCATGGGACTGAAGGTTCCTACCAGGAGGCAGAGGGAGGGAGAGAGAGAGAGAGAGAGAGAGAGAGAGATGGAAGTTAAAAGAAGAGAAAAATCTGATGTCATTAGCACTATAACTCGGTCATTGTGTATGAGTTGCAACCACTGAGTATCATTTGTTTGGCATTTGTTCAGATAGAGCTGTTGACAAAATGCTGTGAAGCCATTTAAGATCAGTTTCTCAGCCTCAATCTTCATATCTGCAGCGGATTGTTGGTGTATTTCCCTTGTGGTGTGTGTGAAAGTGTAGGGTCGAGAGGGGGGTGGAGGTCTGTGAGAATGGTTACACTCTGGAACTCCCCGATGGAGGAAACATGTTTAACTCTTTAAGCTACAACCGCAAGAAGTAATTTTGCAAAGAAGTCTCCAACTCTTAGTAATCAGCTCCTGCATTGTTCCCGTCCCTACCCAACAGGACACGTGTGGCATTGATTTTGAGTGGTGAAGGACTGCAATGCTGCTCTCTGCAATCGTACCACTCATCTCTTGATAGCCTGTCCATTTGCTCTCTTCAACAGTTAGCAATCCACCTTAAGCCAAGATGTCCAAGAAGACTCCAGCTGAGGATGAAAAGTTCCTCTTTGTTGACAGAGACCTCCTGAACAGCCCCATGGCTCAGGCCGACTGGGCAGCCAAAAAACTGGTATGGGTCCCATCTGAGAAGCACGGCTTTGAGGCTGCTAGTATCAAAGAGGAGCATGGTGAGGAGGTGCTGGTGGAACTGGCTGATAATGGAAAGAAGGTAACAGTCAACAAGGATGACATCCAGAAGATGAATCCACCCAAGTTCAGCAAGGTGGAGGACATGGCTGAGCTCACCTGCCTGAACGAGGCCTCTGTGTTGCACAATCTCCGTGAAAGATACTTCTCTGGACTCATTTATGTAAGTATTCAACATGCAGGTCTTGATTCTAATGAAATTATTGAAAGCTAGACACTCAATCCTATTATCATCTGATAGACTCAAGAACACACACTTACTCTAACTAGTCCTTGTCATATTTGTTGTCTTTGCAGACGTACTCCGGCCTGTTCTGTGTGGTGGTAAACCCCTATAAAATGCTTCCCATCTACTCAGAGAAGATCATCGACATGTACAAAGGGAAGAAACGACATGAAGTCCCCCCTCATATCTACTCCATAACTGATAATGCCTACAGAAACATGATGCAAGGTAAATATTCTGCTCTCTGCACTTGTAATCTGATCCATTAACCACTGGATTGTGGGATAGCATGCAGCTTCACTGCCTGAAATCAGTCAGATTTCAAAGTGTATGAATGATAAACTGTTTCAAATTGAGGTTTTTAATGAGGGCATCAAGAGATCAGTAGGGGTTAGTTGTGTTATCAGTTGTTTTTGTTGTACTGGTGAGTAATGCAGCCTTTCAGATGTTTGGATGGATAACATGGTTCGTGAAACATCAAACTGGGCTGTGCTTTCATGGTGACACAGTCATTTCACACACAGATCAGAGATTTGTACATGCAATCCAAAAGCAGCATAACAGCTCCTCCTTTCTCTGGAAGTTGCCTTTATGCTAGGTAGAACATGAAAGTGTCTGAGAGAGTGTGGGATTTATGGCCCGTTTGAAAATCAGTGTCTCGTAGAGGTGACGATTATGGCCTTGGCAGAGCTGTGCTTACAGTAAATGAGAGTAAATCCTCATCCTAACTCTGACCTTAAACTGTAGTGAAGTGATTTCTGTGTGGTTCATTTCCCACATAATATGTTTTGCGCTTTTTCAAGAGGTCTTGCCCACTAAATTTAATGTTGACATGAGGATGTACTCTCAGAGGAGTTGACATCTGGACTGAGAGATGGGTGGAGGGCAGTAAAGCATTTCCTGTTTCAGAAACCCCCTTTCCTCGTTCAAAATACTAGCTGTTTTTGTTTGTTTGTTTGTTCTTTGATAAAATGTAAATTAAAAGTGTCTTCTTTTCTTTGGGGCAAAAGAAAGGAGGTTTACATGTCCTATTAAACAAGTCTGAGACTGTTTCCTCGAAAAAGCGGATGTTTGGACAGGACTTACAGTTAATTATATAGTCATTGTAGTAAGAAGATGAAGAAAAAAACAGATCATTCTGAGTAACTGCACACATCTTTTTTTGCAGAAACTAAATACACATTCCAGTGAATTATTATTTTCGATGAATTTTCAGAGAGGTGAGGAAGAAAAAACAGGTTTAAAAGGATCTGAAATGTATTATCCATAATTATTATATGCAAATATATTTTCTTATATGCAATTTATGTAGCACATGCAGTCGGAGATGTCGCAATTGGTCCAGAGATGGGAGTTGTCAGGCTGTCATATCTTTCATTCATTGCATTTATGAGATGTAGTAAGTGCTTCATCCTGACATTTTAAACAGCTCAACCATACCTATATGTCATGTCAGTACATTTGATAAATGTAATAGCTATTTTAGTCCAAGTGCAGGCCCACTCCCACAGGAACATGTGATAAGTTAGTGCTCATTTCCAAAATCTAAGAGTGTCCATGATTGGCTGCTATTTTCTGTCAGGCATCACTCATCTGACATGATAGGAATAGCAAACCACACGTGAGCTGTAAGATTTTTTGTAACTGCAGTAATGTAAGGAATGACGATCCTAACCTCTCACATGTGAAAGTACAGCACAAAATGTAAAAATTCTGAATGGGACATAGAGAAAAACTGTGAGGAGTGTGGAAGACATAGTTCAAAGTTTATCTCCAACTAGCAATCCTTGAATGAGAACCCCTGGATCCTCTGACATCTCTTCTTTCTTCGGTCATATTAAAACAAGTATGGATAATAAATTGAAACTTGTGCTGTCTCTGTCAGGAATCAGAAAAAGGGAAAAGGTCACTATTTTATGTCTTGTCACGTGATTGGAATTGGCAAGGCACAAAGGGTATTTCTGTCACAACAGTAATACTATCAGTTACTTTTGTTTGTTGGTACAGATATTCTATTAGCTTGTAAAATGGAAATGAAGATTTCTCATGTGTACCATCAATTTACACTTCCTAAAGCTAACCACATAGTTTTACTGCCTTAACCCAACCAAAGGAAACAAATTTGTTAGCTATGTAGCCTAATGGGTTAGTACTATTGCTCAGAGCAAGGAGGTTGCTGGTTCAAGCCTTGGCTGGGGGAACAAGTAGCCTCTCTGTGTGGAGTTTGCATGTTTTCTCCGTGTATGTTTGGGTTGTCTCTGGGCACTCCTCCCATCATAGAGGAAATCTTTGGTTAATTGATCACTTGTTCCTAGGAGGGAGTGTGAATTGTTGTTTGTCTCTCTGTGTTGTCCCTGTAATGGACTGGCAACCTGTCTACCGTGTACCCTGCCTCTCGCCCAATGATTGCTGGGATATGCTCCAACTTCTCTGCGGCCTTTGATTGGACTAAGCAGTAAAGAAAATGCATGGATGTAACCTGATGCAAATCACAGAAAAATTCATTAAAAATGTTAAACATTTACAGCGTATATTGTGATGCCCTTAGAAGCTTTAACTGCAAACCAGGCTGAATGTACAGCTAACATAACTACAGGAGAGATGTTCATGATACATGGTGAAGGCTTTTAGACATTTAGCTTGAATACCTCTAGAAACGACTAATTAAAAAACACTGAACCATAAAAAATGCAAGAGAATCAATAGTCAAAACTACTTGATATTATCAGCTAAATACTTTCCCCAAGAATAACATGGCGATTATAGCATGTTCCCACTGGGGCATTTTAAGCTCCAACACACCTGTACAGGGAAATATGTGTATACCATGACAGCTATAATGCGTACGTAGGTGTCACAAAACAAGTAAACTGGAGAGGGGAAGATTTATGAGTGTTTGTGCAGACATTTGGATTACACATCTTTAGCTTGTCCTGGCAGAGGAACCTTTACACTGAATAATAAATAATACATAACTTTGCATCAACAGGAGAAATGTGTTTTGATGTGATGCATTTACTTCAGTCACAGTATGACACAAGTTACTGGAATGTTTGGAGTACTCGTTTAACTTTATTCTTTAAAATGTGGACACACTTCTTAAAGAGTAAAAATTATATATGAGCTCATAGAAGGCTCCACCTCATTTATTTTGGTATGATTTAAGAAAAGACACTTCAGGACGGTCTTAGTATAAAGGCCTTAGAAGATTAAAACAAACAGTGGACACCTAGCAGCTTCTTTAGCTGACAGGAAAGTTCATAATGTTGCTGCACCACTGGGATTTCACATTAAATTGTAACTAACGATACAGGATGTTCCAGGAGGTGCCCCAGGAGGTGCCCCAGTATGAGCGGTTCACATGCTATAGTGGAAGTATAACTTTAGCAAATCCAAACAGCTCTCGTTAGTTTTGAAGCACCTTCATCTGGGCTGAGATCCCAGTCCTCCAAAATTGTACTTCAGTCTTTGATGTCCAGCTGATAGAAATGTGTAATTTCCAGAAGGATTTTGTCTGTAGCAGATGCCAACATGCTTTTCCTTAACGTGCTTTCAGTGTATGTACAGGTGCAGACATCAGATAGAATTTTACAGTTTAAGGGACGCCGAACATTTTATCTGTGTGTGTGTGTGTGTGTGTGTGTGTGTGTGTGTGTGTGTGTGTGTGTGTGTGTGTGTGTGTGTGTGTGCAGATGAGGACATTGAGTTTATGAGTGGTGAGGATGAGGAATTACTGGAGAATACTCTCCTGCATCGCATGAAATTAAATTTTTTTCAAAATAAGTAATGGAAAAAAGAAGTTATGTCTCCCTCAGCAGCGAAGCACAAACTCCTCAGGGAGGATTCAAAGTGAAGGATATAGATAGTTACAGTTTGACCTTTAATGGACTTAGCGTATACTCCCTCAAGTGTACTTTGACAGTTGGTGTAATGCCTCAGTACTCAGCATATTTAGAGCTGATTTTCATGGTTAAAAATCAAAGTATTTTTGGAAGTTACATATTCTCTTAGGCATGATGGAGCTTTCACAAATCATGAGCTGGGTTTTTAAATCTCTTTCTGGACCGATCTTTTTTATGGAGAATGACTTGCAGTTTCACAGTATAGCACTGACCTCTTTTTCTTTTTTTGCACAGGAAAACCAGGAAAAAATTGCAAAATAAAAAAAGAAAGATCTCTACACTTGTAACATATATAATATGTGCTGATATAATATGTTGCTGTTTCTTTCACATTTCAGTCAAATTTTTATGGCCCATGATATTGGGTTTTTGAATAAGATCAAAAATAAAAATCACTTGATGCTGTAATTTGTTTTTCTGCAGATCGTGAAGACCAGTCCATTCTCTGCACGTAAGTGAACTTTCTTTTGCACTGCCTATAAAAGCAAGCAGTGAGGTGACATGTGTGACATGTGTGAAAAGCGGGCAATACCAGAGCAATAAAGAGTCAAATCTGATGTTTTTTACAGCATCCGTACCAGCTAGAAGTCATTTAAATTCTCAGATTATTTTGCACTTTTGGTTGTGTTGTGGTCCAAATGGGTGTGCCAGGGGGTTGTGGCCACACTCCTCTCTGTCTTGGTCAGGAAGTTTGCTCTGGACCCTGATGGAAAAGCCAAATTAACTCTCCAAAGGTTTGGTCTCTATTTTCTGTGTTTATTTGTCCTAAATTAATTATTGAGAACTTTGACTGGGTGTCTTTATAGAAGTCACAGATACATTTCCACCAAGTATGTCTGTGTACTAAGTTAGTCAACTACACTTTTGATGGATTAATGCTTTCTCTCTATGAAATAGCATCATTATGTCCTTTATTTTTAATAGAAACCTCACTTTTTGTAGAGTATTTTCAGAATAAAAGGTGACAGAAATCTCTGTATCTTACTACACTGAACCCAGGATTCAGCTAATTGTTCCACATAAAGCCATAAATGTGTTAACAAGAAGAAAAAGAAAAAAGAAAGCCTTTATTGTCATTCTGTGGTAGCATACTAAAATGTTTATCAGTCTATCATTTGTTCAATGGAAGATCAACTCCAAAAATAAAAACAAAATCACAACAAAAAGTTTGATACCAATAAATAAATAGAGGGATAATTACTTAGAATACTTGCAGTGACAAAAATAGATAAAAATACAAACCGTTTCAAAAATGCGTCATGAAGAAGAAGCAATTATTCTTGAGGGTTTTTTTTTTTAACTCTTAACTTTTTTTAAAAACTTTTTATTGTGTTATTTTATTTTTTTATTTATTTATTCTGTCTGAAAAAGGACATGTTTAGCCTTTCAACACCTACGGTACTCCACTTGAGGGACATTGACAACAGATGGGGCCAAACAGCTATTTTAGAGATCTCTCCAGAGCAGTCTAAACTAAGTTGGTGTGTACATAGATTAAGATCACATATTAGATAGTGATCTTTAGATTCATTCTGATAGTATCCAGAAACCTTTTCATTTGTGCAATGGCCCTCTTCATTTATTTATCCCCAATAGTACAGATACTGATAATCACATACCTTCAGAAATTTGCTAAATTATTAGAATAAACCTTGAGGTTGCAGGGATTAACTTGTTTGATTGTGTGTATGCAATTTTCAAGCAGATTTCCAATAGATCAGCACAGGGAATAAAATATTAATCAAAGCATCCTAATGAAAGCTGTATGCTGACAAAAAATATTTCCTCAATTATGTATTGTCATATTCATTATGTATTCAAAGCAAGGCTGGTGTCAAGTTACAATGTTTAAAAATCATACAAATGAAAAATGAATGTGCCTCTCAGACATTAAATTAAATATATTTAGAGTACAGGCTTCAGTAGACACATTTTCCACTCTCTTTCTGTTTCCTGGCAATTTTACTGAAAACCATAGCTCTCAAATTCCTTCACACAGAGTTTGCCATGGAAAATACTTTATTAAATCCACTCCAGAGATGTTGACATGTCATTTCAGCAAGGTCACCAGTTTCCTCTGACAGATATTTAGTGCATGTAAAACTAAATTTAAAAAAAAAAAAAAGGGGACTGAGGGAATGACCATATCTGCTGTTAAGTGGTACGAGGTTGTTAGGAATAGCAGCTTTGTTTTCATTTAGATATAAATAATACGTTTATTAATCTACACGAGGTACCGTAATTAACTAATCTTGGCAATTAAACTGATAGCAGCAGGGTTTTCCATAGTGGTTATACAAGTTTACTGACAGTTGATGAAAACTTCTGGATAAAGATGAATCTGAAGTCTGACAACATGGTCAGAGTTCGACAGTGAATAGAGGGCAGCAGGACTGGCCAGTACACCTGGACTGAAGGCAGGCATGAGGGACCCTGCCAAAAATCTGATTGTATCCTCATCATTGAAGATATACCTTTCATTTATTTCATTTAGCTTCTAACAAAACATCCTGACTGAGAACTGAATGAAGGGCAAGCAGGATGTGCAGAAGAAGACCCTGATGAATCATCTGGATGAAAAAGTCATCTGTTGGCTCAGAGTAATGCCATTCAGCCCTTTACATTTTTCTTTCAATCTCAGCCATAAAAGAAAAAGATGATTTTTTAAAAAAATAGTTATTCTTTTTATATTAGTTCCTAAATTAAGTTTTACTTTCAACACGAAAGCAAATACGAGATAGATCCATTCATAGCGTTAAATATCCTTTGAACTAAAATAAGTAGAAGGTTAATCTGAACCTTATAAATCACGCATTGTGACTGGTTAATGCTGAGCAGTAAAATAATACATTTGACCAATCAGGCATTGTTGGAGAAATCTCTGATTTCCATTTTGGTAAACCAGGTTGCTGAACTGTGAACAGAAAAACCTGTCAGTGCCAATCAGCTTCATGCTCCCTCTTACCCTCTCTCTACATATCTTTTAATCCATTTTAATACTCACTCTTTCCTCCTTAGTGGAGAGTCCGGAGCCGGAAAGACTGAGAACACAAAGAAGGTCATCCAGTACCTGGCTGTAGTGGCATCCTCTCACAAAGGCAAGAAGGACAGCAGTGCTGTAGGTATCTGCGTGAAAAGATTTTATCAACCAGGTCCCTCAATCTTGAACTAATGAAGGGGAACTTGCCCAGTTTAATACTCTATATTGCCGTTTCCTCCAATTAGCAACAATCAGGATCACAGTTTGCCTACGTGAGTAAAGGGGAATGCCTGGAGTGTGTTTCTGTGTGTGGTGTTTTTATGTTTCTGCCGTAGGTTAGAAAAGTGCATGAAGACAGTGTCACTGAGTTGTTCCAACTAAATTCTGTTTCTTACACTGACAGTCAAGATGTAAAATTGTAGCCTTCTTCTGTTGAGCGGCATTTATTTTGTTTTCCTTATCAACGACTGCAAGAAAACAAAAGCTGGAACCGATACTGTACAAAAACTTTGAGCCACTCCTCAATTTATCATATTTTACTTTCAAGGACCCAGAAGTTTTGAACAATAGCTCTCAAGCTTTTTGAACATCTTTAAGACTTTTTCTTTTGAGATTGATTGTTTTGTGTGTGTGTGTGTGTGTGTGTGTGTGTGTGTGTGTGTGTGTGTGTGTGTGTGTGTGTGTTTATATGTTTGTTTTTAAAAACAAACTTAGAATATAATTTACAAAGAGGACAAACAATATAGAAAACAAGCACTTTTACCTCCTTCACTGTCAAAGACGTCTTTTGCACTTTCTGTTAAAAGAAATTCAATTTGGCATGTCAAAACGTCCCCAACATGCGCTTTCCAAGCGTGCAACTAAAGAGCACCCAACACATTGTCAAAGCACTCCGAGTGTGCACCCCGAAGACGCCCCAACACATGCACCCATTAAAATCCATCTCCTCCACGTCTATAAAATTCCACAGTTGAGCCAAAATGCTGCAAAATGCTGGGCTCACTGGCAGTCAATAAGTTAATTTACATCTTTGGGCACTTTGTTACTAGCAGCCTGTTACAAAGACACTTTTTTTTTTTTTTTTAATTGTATCTCAGAAATGAGATTCAGACAAAGAAACCACATTGTGGACCAAGATGCTGAAGCTTTCAGGTTCTCACACAACTGGGAATCTCTTTGAAGGCAGCAGGCGTGAAAACATTAGGTTAATCAGGGCAGCCACACATAAGAATAACAGCTGATTAATGACATGTCACAGCAGTCAGATGATGCTTTTGAGGAAGACTGCAGATGCCCATCACAGCACGTCTACTAACAAGAAAGAAGAAAGAAAACATAGAGAAGAAACAAGGTTATTCCCAAAAAGTTATATGCTGAAAATTTGCTATATTTCAGGGTGTTCTGTAGTGATACATTGCAATTAAAAAAGCTGGACATGTGGAGGATTGTAGAAAAAGTTGCTGGTGTAAAACTAAAATTATTTACAGCAGCTGCAATAGTATCTGAACGGGATGACTGACATGTGACCTCAAAGATGCATCTGGATTTCTAATGATCTATCTCTTGTTGGGAGAAGCCTCATCAGAAATGATCTTATTGAAGTTGTTAAGCAATGGAACCAAAGAGAAAAAGATGAGGAAGACCCCATGACACAAAAACTGGAATAAAAATCAGTGACAACAGGTCTGATGAAGAACCTGGACCTCAACAGATCTGATGGCGGCGTGGAGCCTTCCCAGAACTTGGACTTCATCATTATCGAAGCAGTGTGGCATCATTTGGACAGAAAACAGAGCAAAAGACAGAAACATCCCAAAGAAAAAAATAGTTGTAGGAAGGCATTTTAAAAATTCCAGAAAAGTATTTCTAAAGAAAGAAAAAAAGTTTGTATGAGGTTGTATGAGGCTATGTATTGCATAATAAAGGTGATCAAACCAAATACCAACTTCTAAACTTACTCATATATTCCGCAGTTCCATTAGCATTAGCACATATGCTGTTAAACCACTGAACCCACTTCCAGCTTTACTGGTAGCATAAAAAGACATGAGGGTGGCTCAAGACTTTTGCACAGAATTATACAATTTTCCACACATTCAGACATGAAACACTAACTTTGTACTCTGTTGACTGTGTCATTCAAACTGCATGATCAATACAGGATTGACTCACAATTACCTGTCAAGCCTTAAACTGTCAAGTGATAGACATCCAGCTTTGCCTCCTAAAGTGGCTCCCCATGTTGAGTTTTTTATGTCATGTGTCTTCTTTAGACACCCTTTCACTGCCAGTGGAGATGAAAGCAAAACCTTTCCGACAGTGAAAGGGTCTCTCACAGATCAACGAGCACAGTGTGAGCATGCCCATCTTATGTTGTCTGTCCAATGCCGGCCTACCCCATTCATTCCATCGCTGCCTCTCCCCGTCATCCTCCTAAAAGCCAGATGTGGAGACATGTGCACAGGTTGTCTTGTTGTGTAGTGTTTTGGACCTTATGTTTTTACCGTGTGCAGTTACTGGAAGTATCCATAATGTGACAAAATTTTTACTTTTAAACTCCCAAGCTGTGTTCAATCATCCAGTCCATGCATGTTGATGTCGTTAGTTTTGGTTTTTTAGTTCGTTTTAGAGTCATTTGTCTGTTGAAATGAGGTCTTACTGATGTCGTACATATGTATTGCCATACAGCGTATTATGAAGAAAAAGCTACCTAAGTTGTCAAAGCGCCCACAAAACTCACCTGAACAGAAATAGCTTTGGTAGAAATTAGTTTTTTTTCACTTTATCCTCTTTAGATTCTTTCTTTAACTCTTGTCTTAACTGCTTTTCTCTCTTCTGCTTAGTTGTATTCAAACAATAGTCCTCCTTTTGAACTGTAACTTTCTCTTTTATTCCATCTTGCTTTGCTCTGTCTCATTTTCTTTTCCCTCTTTTTTGTCCCTCTAAACAGGATCCTCTTCTCTGCTTTTCCAACTCTGAGGTGCACCTCATCAGTGGGTCTTTATTCATGTATTTCTCACCTTTAAACAGGGAAAAAAGATTTTGTTTTAAATATATATTCTAAAGATAAACTTTTTGATGCATAGTAAGTGATCATATGCTGGATTATGTTTATCCCTAATCTTAATCTTGGTTTATGTCTCACTGTGATGCATTGAAAAGTTCTACTTATATCCTCTATGCATCTTTAGCTCATTTACAAAGTTGTTGAAGAGGGTGTTTTGAAGTTAGGCAGTTTATAACAAGGTCTGCAGCACCTGACCTGGATGCAGACTGAGAGGAACCACTTTGATCAGATAGATTAGCTCAATTCAAAGTGACGCAGTGTCTGCTTCATTTACAGGCCATTGCCTGGATCTACTCGCAGGTCTACTGGATCTGCAGTCACACTGGAACAGAAGCTCCAGAAAGCTTTTTATCAATCAGAATCATTTTTAATTTTCTAAAACACGGATCTAAAAGATTTTGGAGGAGAATTTGTTTCCCTTTTTCTTTTTTTAAATAACCCCACTCTGGCTCTACTTCATTAAAATCAGACTTCATTTAACTGTTGGAGAAGTCTTTAATCTCTTGTTTGGGGTTTATATTGTTTTCACAGTTTGCTAAAAGACATTTATATATTAGTGAGAAACCTGTTAGAGCATCCTTATTTGACTTTTTTCAGTTTTTTCCCACATCAGCACTAAACAAACCCTCACACCACTCAATACAACCATATCTGTACCTGATACCGAGTTGGGGGAAGTAACGTTTCTGTGTATCACTGTCGTCACTAGGGGGAGCTAGAGAAGCAGCTCCTCCAGGCCAATCCCATCCTGGAGGCCTTTGGAAATGCAAAGACAATCAAAAATGACAACTCTTCCCGATTTGTAAGTTTGACAAACATTTAATTAATTTTTCTGCTGACTTTGCAAGCTTTCAAACGTTTGTGCTGGAAATCACACAGCTCCTTCCTGTAACTTCTAATGTCTTCATCACTCTCAGGGAAAATTCATCCGTATCAACTTTGATGTGACCGGGTATATTGTTGGAGCCAATATTGAGACATGTATCCTTACATTTTTTCATTTTTCATACTTTTTTTGGGATTATTTTCTACTACTTGTTGAACTTGTCAACCTTTTCTATGAGAAGATTCTCTCTACAGCAGGGATCCCTAATCCTGGTCCTTGAGGACTGGTGTCCTGCAGGTTTTCCAAGTGTCCCTCCAAGTGTCTAAGTCAGGTGTGTTCCAGCAGGAACCCTTGGAAAACCTACAGGACACCGGTCCTCAAGGGTTGGGGGGTTCCCTGCTCTACAGTGTCGTCACACCGGTTGTTTACTAGCTTATTAATGTGAACCAAAACATTTTTTTTAGAATTTTGCCCCACATATAGGCTATGTCATCCTAAACAAAAAGCATGCCTCTATTCTTAACTCTGGCCTCCTCCCACCGTCCAAAGACATGCATGTTAGGTTAATTGGTCGCTTTCCCCAGAAGTAAATTTGAGTGGTAGTTGTCTGTCTTTGTTACCAATGGGATGCATTGGGGACTTGCCCATTGTGGACCCTGCCTATTACCTGGTAGTTGCTGGGAAAGGTCCCAGCCCCACCTGGCAAACCTGCATTGGAATAAGTAGGTGTAGAAAATAGATGGATGGTATTCCTTGACTGGCTGCTCACAGACCTGCTGGAGAAGTCTCGCTGTATCAGACAGGCAAAAACAGAAAGAGCTTTCCACATCTTCTACTACATGATAGCTGGTGCTAAGGACAAACTTCGTGGTAAGGAAACTATAGATATGCAAAATATCTGTATTTCCTCAAAAACTCACAAAAAATGGATGCTATTCATTACGGTAGTCATGTTATCTTCTCACAGCAACAACTCCTTTTGATTAATACTCAGTGGAATAACATAAGACTCTTTCCTTATTTGAATATCAGAGGAGCTTCTTCTGGAACCATTCAGTAATTATCGCTTCCTGAGTGCGGGCCACGTTCAGATCCCTGGCCAGCAAGACGATGAGATGTATGAGGAGACCATGGAGGCCATGAACATCATGGGCTTAACCGAAGAGGAAAGAATTGGTATCAGTCTTAAATTACATGTGATGTGACTTTTACTGGCTCTGAGAGGATGAATTTTCTGTCATTAACTATGCCGTATAACTCAGTTAATGTGGTCATTGTTGGCTGAATCTCTGGTCATAATCAGTAAATCTAATCAACAGGTTTATTCTCTTACAGATATATTAAAGGTTTGCTCTACAGTCATGCAGCTCGGAAATATTGAGTTTAAGAAAGAGAGAAACCAGGAACAAGCAACCATGCCAGACAACACTGGTTAGACAGCTAGTACATTATTTCAGACCATATGAAATCTAGTTTAATGAATGCTTTTTTTTATTAAGTATGACACCCATGTCATTTTGTCTCCAGCGGCCCAGAAAGTTTGTCACCTGCAGAGCATCAATGTGACAGACTTTACCCGAGCCATCCTCACCCCACGTATTAAAGTGGGCAGGGAGGTGGTGCAGAAGGCACAAACCAAAGAACAGGTAGTAAACACTGCCCATACCTCCCCTTCAGCTGATTCTTTACCTACTGAATACTTCAGTCCCTTTTTCCCTGTGTATTTTTTTAGGCTGACTTTGCTATTGAAGCCTTGGCTAAGGCTATTTTTGAGCGGCTGTTCCGTTGGATCTTGGGCCGAGTCAACAAAGCTCTGGACAAAACCAAACGCCAGGGAGCCTCCTTCCTGGGAATCCTTGACATCGCTGGCTTTGAGATTTTTGAGGTTAGAGACATTTATCAGGAAAGAGTCATGAAACAAACAGCTCATGTATGCATGGTGGCAAATTTTACAAATAAACCAAGGCTAGTTCATGTGGTCTGCTGTGCATTCTGCTTTTGCAGGACAACTCCTTTGAGCAGCTCTGCATCAACTACACCAATGAGAAGCTACAGCAGCTCTTCAACCACACCATGTTTATCCTGGAGCAGGAGGAGTACCAGAGGGAGGGAATCGAGTGGAACTTCATCGACTTTGGTCTTGACCTGCAGCCCTGTATTGAGCTCATTGAGAGACCTGTAAGTCATGTAGATATGTTCTCCAGCTTATTGTGGTTTGATTTGGCTCGTTTTCTTTGCCATTATGAAATTAAGTTGTGTAATCTCTGCAGAACAACCCTCCCGGCATCCTTGCTCTGCTGGATGAGGAGTGTTGGTTCCCCAAGGCAACAGATGTCTCATTTGTGGAGAAACTCCTGAACACACAAGGGAACCATGTGAAATTTGCCAAACCAAAGCAGCTTAAAAGCAAAACAGAGTTCTCCATTCTTCATTATGCTGGGAAGGTGAGTGTGAACTTTTCTGCCGGGAATGAACTTGCAGGCTGTGAGGTCTAAAAAGTATGCCCACAGTTTTTTAATGTATGGTGTGACAAAAAATAAGAAAGCTAAAAAGGCAAAAGAAAAGTACTTATACAACTACTGTATATAATTTTATCATTTTTAGGTCTGTGATAAAAATAGCAGAGAACAAAACACAAACAAAAGACTTTTCCTAATATTCTTACTAAACCAAACTACAGCAATTACCTCCATGAAAAGTAATGCACCTAAACAGCTTAGCATGTGTTTTCAAAAGTATGGAAGCAATAAAAGTGCTCCTAAAAATAAATGTAAGTGCAAACTAGGCACTTTACATTAACAATAAGAAGTCTGTAGCTTTTGGCTACACATCCAGAAGATAAATCTGAGTTGATCTAAAAACTTTGAATCCACAGTGTCTTGGTTGTACTGTGGTGTTTTCTTTCTTTGATATGTTTTAAAACCTTTTGGGAACTTCTCCTGGATTTTTTTGGCCAAGCACCTTGATAATTTATTGTGACGTTAAATATATGTATATTCTAAATTGGTCCTATCTCTCAATAATAAATATATTATACAGACACACACACACACACACACACATATATATATATATATATATATATATATATATATATATATATATATATATATATATATATATATATATATATATATATATATATATATATATATATACATATATATATATATATATATATATATATATATATATATATCAAGGTGCTTGGCCAAAAAAATCCAGGAGAAGTTCCCAAAAGGTTTTAAAACATATCAAAGAAAGAAAACACCACAGTACAACCAAGACACTGTAGATTCAAAGTTTTTAGACCACACATTATCGATGATTATTTTTAGGTAGACTATAACGCCACAGCCTGGCTGACGAAGAACATGGATCCTCTAAATGACAACGTCACAGCGCTGCTCAGCAATTCCTCCAGCCAGTTTGTGCAGGACCTGTGGAAGGATGGTGAGAT